>NW_020173678.1:694707-730935 GCF_003031525.2 Neophocaena asiaeorientalis asiaeorientalis | reverse complement strand
TTGACTCTTTTCCTCCAGCCCCGCCCACTAGATTACGCGAATTTTTCCAGGAGGTTCCCCACATCCGCCCCTCCCCACGGAACCCGCCCGCTTCAACCAGTCCCCGGGATTTACAACCAGCCGGAAGCCGGGAAAGGGGCGTGGAAAACGGGCGGAACTGCCCGCCCCCGCCCCCTCCCTTCCGGCCTCTCCGTCGGGCCCCGCCTTCCCCGCGCGCAGCGGCGCATCCCAAAAGTCGGAAAAGTGGAATCTGCGCTCCGCACGGTTCCCCAGCTGCAGGGTGGCCGCGTTTTTTTTTTGAGCCGCGGCGGCGGGACGGGCCCCTGCGCAGTCCCCTCCCCCACTCCCTGTCACTGTCACCGCCCCCACCTCCGGCCTCGTGCCCGGCGCGCTCCGCCCGGGCCATGGCAGCGCCGTGACGTCATGCGCCTCTGCGTGCGGAGCCGCGGTGGAGCGGGCGACGCACGAGGGGGTTGACGTCGGGGGGAGGGACGACGCCCAGGGGGAGGGGAGGGGCGTTGGCGCGAACTGGAGCAACGCGTCTGCAGCCCCCCCAGCTCCGCCTCTGTTCCGTCGCGGGGACCTGCGTTTCGAGCTGCTCCCTCTCGAGTGCAGCCGCCCCCCACCCCCACCCCCTTGACCTTTTCGGGGACTTGAGGTGGTAACCCTAGACCTTCACTTGTAATTTCGTTGGAATTTTTCTGGAAAAATGGAATCTGGCAATGTATCCTGAGAATTTTTGTTTTGAGAAAAATGTTTCTTAGCGTATTTGGCAGCCCCCCAAATTAGGTTAAAGCCTGTTTACCAAACGCTGTCATTTTGCAAAAACCTGTTTGGTTGTAAATGGGAAGCGCTGTGGTTGGAGGCTTGCACACGCTGAGAAGGTGTGAGCTTCAAGTCCCTCAGCCTCCAGGTGCTGAGTCCCCCGTGAGAACTGACCCCACGTAAGAGAACACGCGCGTGTACTTCGCGCTCAGCTCTGACCTTGGAACCTAATAACTGCTGCACACGTATTACTAGTGATCTTGTGGCTTCGTTTTAAAGACTCCAGTTGTGAAGTAGACCTTTTTCTTTTTGTGTTTTCGTTTGTGAACGTGTAACAGAAGGGTTTACCCCAGAATTTCTGTGATGTCTGGTATGTCAAAGTGCAGGTCAGTCCACAGACGGAGGTCAGTGGTGTGAAGCCGTGTGCGGTGTATGCAGACAGAACCGTCCTCACCCGGCGGACTCGGGCGGGGGCGGGAGGGAAGCTTGACGGGAGCATCGCCTTCTTTGTTCTTTTGAAACAAAACCTGGGCACATGATGAACTTAGGGTTCTTTATCTGTGACTTTATTGAGGGTAAAATAAATCTCAGTGTATAATTTCTTCCACAGAATATTGAAGGATGTTTGTTCCAAGATCCCTGAAAGTCAGGCGGAATGCTAACGATGATGGTAGAAGTTGTGCAGCCAAGAAAGTCAAACCAGAAGCAGAAGACCCCCAGCTGGGTGCGGGCGGGGATGGTCCAGCCGATGATGCCTCGGGTACCAAAGAAGCTGCGCTAGCGGCGCATCACGGCGCCCAGCCGTGCCCTCTCCCCGGGCCTGCCAGCCAGGTGCCTGAGGGGGGTCTGGCTGGACCTGGGCAACGGGCGCAGGACAGCGATCTCCTCGAAGAGCCGGTGAAGTCCTTCTCCAAAACGCAGCGCCAGGCCGAGCCCGGGGAGCCGGTGTGCGTGGTATGCGGGCGCTACGGAGAGTACATCTGCAATGAGACGGATGAAGACGTGTGTAGCCTGGAGTGTAAAGCAAAACACCTTCTGCAGGTGCGCGGTGCGGAGGCGCCGTTAGCGCCGGGCGGTCCACAGAAAGCGGGTTCTGAGCCAGCGGCTCCACATCCTGCTTCGTATGTCTACACCGAGCACGCCTTCATCTCGAACCTTCGGGAGGACCAGATTGAAAACCTCAGACGGCAGCTGGGAATCGTGGTTCAGGGGCCAGGCGTCCCCAGGCCCATCATTGACTTTGAGCATTGTGGCTTCCCTGAGGCCTTAAACCTCAACCTGAAGACCTCGGGCTACGAGGTCCCCACCCCCATCCAGATGCAGATGGTCCCCCTGGGGCTTCTGGGCCGAGACGTGCTGGCCAGCGCGGACACCGGCTCTGGGAAGACGGCCGCCTTCCTGCTTCCCGTCATCATGCGAGCTCTGTTTCAGGTAAGGTAGAGGTCACCTGTATGAGCCTCAAGAACAGTCAAGGTGTTTACCAAGTGTCATCCTCAACTACGTTAAAATTGCAAACTGAAACCAAGTACTTAGATCTTCAGTCACTGGAACTAAATTTTATTATATTGAACCAGTCTCTTCATTGAAGGTCTAAAATACTGCTTTCCTTACGAAGTGTTGTCTTTTTAACACATTTTCTATTCAAGGAACAGGCTTTGGGTTTGGGGCGAAAATCCTGCTTGACCAGGTGAGCTGTGATTTTTGTGTCAATCTAGCCTGCTTCGATTTTGTGTTTTGAAAAACCTGATACCAAAGTCAGAACACTATTGTAGAGTTTCAAAATATACCGCTAAGTGTGACCTGCGTTTCATCTTAAAATGATACCACCTTGCCTTACTCATTGCTTTATAAGCACTCCTGCACATAATTAGTTTAACAGACGTTTTGAGTAATTATTTGCCAAGTACTAGGGAGTTTGTGAGGTTTGGAGGACGGCAAGGGGGGAAAGGAGTGAGAAATGTAGGCGAAGGGAGAAGAGATAGAGGAAATTTTGGAACGCTAAAGCGTAGTAGAAGATAACGTGAGAAAAAAATAAAAGACTAGATTTTCAAAATATAGACGAAACTCACCGGAAGACCAAAATAGAATGTTTGTATAAGTAAGGTCTCCTGACAAAGAAAGAAGTGAATCTGCAAGAGCGCTGAGGGGAAATCGAGGGTAGGATGCCAGCCTTCACCCAGATCTTCAGGGCAACCAGCAGGTTTCTCTTCCGAGGAGGCTGGCTGGAGGTCGCACAGGCCAGTCGATGGGAAGCCAAGCTTCAGTTTTCCCGCCTTGATTGAAGCAGACGCCTCTCCCTGGTCCTGCTGGTGGGGTCTTTCATTGTCTGTCTGTGTTATGTGAGAAACGGGTGCAGTTTATGCTGGTTTTGGAGAATTCTGTGGTTGAGCAGAAGGCCGGTGGGCTGATGGGACCACTTTGAAAGAAAAGTGCTCCTGGGGCTGCCTCGAGGCTTGCGTCCACAGCAGCAGAGCTCACTGCCGGTGTGTTTCACATCTCTGCAGAGCAAGATGCCGTCCGCGCTCATCCTCACACCCACGCGGGAGCTGGCCATCCAGATAGAGCGCCAGGCCAAGGAACTGGTGAGCGGCCTGCCCCGCATGAGGACCGCGCTCCTGGTGGGGGGCCTGCCCGCCCCCCCGCAGCTCCATCGCTTGCGCCAGCGCGTTCAGGTGGGCTCCCTGGACCGAACGCCTTTGCAGAGGACCTAAGCAATGCAGGAACTAAGGGTTTTCGCCCCCTGAGGAACTTCAGAGTGTGATTTTAGGTGGCCTTTAAAGTCTTGCCACGTGAGCCTTAATTTTAAAGTTCGTTTTCTGTGGGGAAGGCCAGGAGCACAGGTTAGGGAGGTGCCTTTTGTTTTCCCAACGCTGTTGGATGTTCTCACAGCCCTTACCACCTTTAATCATTGCGTTTGCTCTGGGAGGTGGGGTGGCGTACCCCGTCTTTCACGGCTGAGAAGGTGACTCTCCGAAAGGTGGGCCTTACCTCAGGATCGTGGCTGATACACTTTAGAGCGTGATTCCTACAAACAAGGACATTGTCCTTCATCATCACAATCCAGTCATAGACCCAGGAAATTCACGCTGGTCTGTTGGGATGCATTAACGTTGGTGTCACGGCTTCCGACCCCACTCAGGTTTTGCTAGTTGTCCCGTCAGCTTTTTTCCGTCAAGTTCAGAGTCTTTCGTTGCTTGTAGCTGTCGTGTCTCTCTCAGTGTCTTCAGTTTGGAACCGATCTTTCCTTTTTTCTCGGGATCTTGGCACTGTTTAAGGATTGTAAGCCGCTTACTTGGAAGAACAGCCCTGAACTCATTAGATTCAGGTTATGGGTCTTGAATTTAGTTCTTTAACAGATCATCACAGAAGAGATGCTTTTCTTTTCATTATATCCTTTTAGATGGCACACAGTTTCAGTTTGTCCTTTTACTGGTGCTTTTATCTGTCAAGTTAAAACTGTAGAGTTTGTTTGTACCCTTTGTGTTGAATAAGTATTTTAAGGGGAGTACTTTCAGGTTGTAAATTTATTGAGCTTCCCCAAACTTTCCACTTATTTACTTTTTTATATCAGTACGGACTCATGGTTCCCTGTTTTTTTTACAGGGGTATAATCTGTTTGACCAGTGGAAGCACCTTCCAGTCAGTTTCTGTGTCCTTTTATCATATCCTTATCATTCTTTGACTACTTTCTTACTTTCCATCTAAAGAAGATGTTCCGTACTTACCTCGTTCTATCCTGGCCTCGGCCCTGGAACTCTCTCCACGGAGCCCTGGCTCCTTTGGTGTGGAGAACAGTCTTCAGAAACCGAGACCTGGGCTCTACCGGGCTCCTTGCTGTTGGACTGTCATTGCTTCTGGGACCTCAGCCTATCCGAGACCATGAGTTCATGTTGATATTTCCAGTTCTCATTCATCACAAGGTTCCTTTTACGTTTTCTGTTTCCACGTTGGTAGCTCTGACGATGAGAAACCTGCCATCCCTTTTCCTTTATGTAGTTATTTATCTGCCCCATCCCCCGGCATGTCACCAGTGTCCCTCCCTCACAGCGATGCCTTCCTCCCTGGACTCTGCCCTACACGGCCTCACCCCTCCTCGCCCGGCTGCCGCACCCGCTGCCGCCCGGGCCAGGACTCACAGACACCTACCCTCTGGGAGGAAAAGCAGCTGAAGCGTCTGTGTGCTCGGCAGAGCTATATTTCAAGAGTAAGGACAAGACGAAGGCCTACTCAGATAAACAAAACCGAGAGTGTATTGCCAGTGGACCATCTAAAGGAACTTCTGGAGGAAGCCCTCTGCCGATAAAGAAGATTCCAGAGAGGAAGGTGGGGGGTGGAAGGAAGCTGGTGCAAAGTCGGCAGTAAGTGTGTGGCCGAAGCTAAACAAACACAGGCCAAGCGAACAGTGACCAGGCACAAGCTGTGATTTCAAAATAATGGGGTGAATACCATCCCACAGCGTGTAAGGGCAGGCGAGATGCGATCGCGGTAAAGCAGCGCCCTGGATCTTTCAAGAACAAGCTAAAAGTGCCGGTTAACTTTATATTAAGTTATAGATTTGTCGACATTCAAGGCGAAGCACTCAAAGAATGAAAAAAAGTTGATAACTTCCAAACCGTCGGAGGGGAAAATGGAAGAGAAGGAGTGAACTCAAGTCAAAGTAATTAAAATTGACTTGATATCTGTGGATGTCTGAAGTACCCACGCCAAACCCTGTGTTCTGGGGATACAGACCTTTTATCATCCGCGGCGATGTTACCACCGTGCGGGTGTGGACTGGAAAAGTGGGTACAGCTGAACGTAGGAGGTCATCTGTAACTCCACCAGAGTTATCCCGACACTGTCTCATATAATCCCCATGATACTTTTTAGCATTTCCATCTTACAACGGGAGAACAGAGACTCACACCGTTATTAAATGCTGGAGCCACGGTTCCTGCTGAAGTTTCACTAAGCCCCTACTTTTAACCACAACTTCAGCTAATATATGATAAAACTGTTAAGACCCTTGAGTGACCTTAGAGTTCATTGTACCCAGCCTCGTAATTTAAAAGTGGAATAGCAGGCCCAGAGAGGGCAAGGAGTTTGCACTTGTTCACGGAGCCGGATAGCGGTGAGCGTGCTCGTAAGGCCCTCCCAGCGTGGGCCCTGCCAGGTTCTCAGGCCTCAGCCGCCTTCTCCCCCCTCCACCCACGCCAGCCTCCCCGCCTCCGAGCTCACTGGTCACGATGCCCTTCCCTCTCCCTGGACCTGCCGGTCGTGCTCACTCCCACTACTCCCGTGGGTGTTGGCTTGTGTTTTAGCGGCACTGAGTACATCCCTCCACTGACAACACCCTGTCGTGATTCTCGCAAGCACGTGTTGGCTCTGTTTCTTCCTTAGTGTCATGACTTTCACGAGAGCAGAGACCAAGTCTGACTTACTCATCATCGAGTTCCGAGTACTTACACCAGAGTCTGGCACGCGTTGGCCACTCAGTAAGTGTAGAATGAAG
Source organism: Neophocaena asiaeorientalis asiaeorientalis (assembly GCF_003031525.2). Classification (NCBI taxonomy): domain Eukaryota; kingdom Metazoa; phylum Chordata; class Mammalia; order Artiodactyla; family Phocoenidae; genus Neophocaena; species Neophocaena asiaeorientalis. Next base: position 724,679 of record NW_020173678.1, on the reverse strand, counting down.
GAGTACGTGAGTGAATGAACGCGATCGAACTTTCTAATTTGCCTTTTCTCTTTCGTTCAGGTTATCATAGCAACTCCTGGGCGACTTCTGGATATAATAAAGCAGGGCGCTGTAGAACTTGGCGGTATAAAAATTGTAGTAGTGGATGAAGTAAGTAGTGGTGTTTAAAAACGGAGTTTTATATAATCTGTGAAAAGCACATTATGGCTATATAATTGCATTGTATATTTTCAGGCATTTTCTCTCCCAAAGGAAAACAATTCAGGGATTTTTTTTTTAATTTGCAATAGTGGTTCTTAAGCTGATTCTTGTGTAGCACTGCAGCTACACTAAAATTAAACCACCACTGTCTTGTCCTAATTGATTGAAAATGTAAACTTAACAGGTATACTGTATTCTCAAGTGTTAAGTTTTTTTAAACATGCTGGGTGTCATTTGTCTACAAAAAAAGAAAGAAATCAGTGGCAAATAACTCTCAATGGGAATTTTGGAAGTAGCTAATGATGCCTAGTTGGAGGAGCTTATTTTTTTCTATGTGGACGCAGGTGTCTGTGGTTGTGATTTTCTGTGTTGCATAGAGCAAATAGGCATTTTTATACTTTGGGCTTGCTTAATAAGTAAATGTGTTATTATTTGATGGTAATCCATCACGTACCAACCGGACGGGTGGGGGGTGGGGCACGGCTGTCCTGCCTGCGCGCTCGTTCCGCTGGCTGTGACGAGGCAGAGGCTTGGGCCTACCCAGCAGTGATCAGTGCTGACCAGTGACAGCAACCTGGCCTGCGTCTGTGGCACCAGGGAGTAGCCTCGGGACAGCAGAGGGTGTGGCCGCAACACAGCCAAGACCCAGAAGACGGGGGTTTGAGCCTGTACTGCGCCTGCCGTGAGACCTTGGGCAAGTCATTTCATTTTCCAGAGTCGTGGCAAGGAAGAGTAGTGGTTGTGAAAACGTCTCGCACTGAAAAGTCCCGTATAAATGTAAAATAATATCCAGTCCTTTAGAAAGTGCTGCTAAGTCAGCGTTTTCCTGGCCCGGCCTTTGGGGGACCTGACGTGTTGCATTGGATTCTCGTCCTTACCGCCACCCTGAGCGTGTGGCTGGGTTTCCCCTGTGGATAAGCCCGTGTCCTTAGGTTTCCCCTCCCCGAGGGTGATCCTTGTAGAGAATTTATTCATGCCCCCCTCTCTTCAGAGCATTTTCGTTTTCTTACATTAACAAGGTTTCCGGGGCACCCCAGGGCTGCGCTCGAGGTGATGGTGCCCGAGGAGTGCTGTCCGGCAGAAGTGCACCGAGGCCCAGCTCCTCGGTGACTGGGGACGTGGCTCCTGTGTGGTCGGGGAGAGGAGCCGGTCAACAGCATAATCAGTCACATACTGAAACTGAAGTCAGTACAGAGGGGCCCTTTGGGTGCAGGGGACGAGCCCTGGGTGAGATGGGTGGCGTCACAAAGAAGCCGCAAACACCCTCCAAGCCTACAAGGTGCCCTGTTCACAAGAGCAGGCGAAGGTCTGAATTCGTCCCGAGAGCCGAGGTTTGCCCTCCCCCGATGCAAGCTGTCAGTAGGACCGTGTATGTGCTCAGGGTTCAGGAGGAGAAATGAGGGTTGGCGCGTTGGCTTCTCAGAGGTCACGGGACTTGACCTGAGCCTCGGAAGAGGGAAATGGATTTAGAAGATTAGAGGATGCATCCAGCGTCCCAGGTGAAGAGGCTAAGGCGAGCAGACTCCGTCGGGTCGGTCAGTGCACGGGTCGGGCAGTGCACGTGTGCGGGGCCGGCGGGAGAGACGGGCGGGTGTGCCACGTGGGAAGTGGTGGCTTACGAGGTCTGCTGCCCATGCTGGGGAATTAGAGGAGGAAGAAGAAAGCCAGCCATCGGCCCAGAAGAGGGGGGAGGGTCGGGGACGGACTGGAGGCAGGCGTCGGGGTTCGCCTGAGGGTCACAGTGAATCACTTACGGGTCGTGTGATGACCGGACACGCAGGAGGACGAAGGTGGGTGGGGTGTGCCTTGATTTAGGGCCCACGGGGACGGGCTGGGGCCTGGTAGACACACTCGAGTTGGTTTTGGAGATGTGGAATCTCACGTGGGTGCTGGATGAAGGGGCAGGTACCAGACCCATGCGTGAGAGTCCACGGGACATGCTGGCTTCTCCGAGGAGGAAGTTGAGAGAGACGAGCAGTGGGCTGAGGCTCTGCCTTCTGCAGCTGAAGACAAGTCAGCGAACAGAGAGGTGGTCTGAGAGCCCAGAGGGAACCGGGAACAAATGATGTCCTTGGGGAGAGGGGCCACTGTCTTTCTGTTCGGGGGCGGGGGGAGGGGGCCGGACACAGGAATGGTCAGGCCGGAAGTCTGACAGTCCTTCAGGATTAGGAAAATCTGCTGCCACCCTCCGCGTCCCCCGTGTCCCGAGGATTCTCTCCCACCCCCTCCGCCTGCTCTTCCTTCATTCCGTGTCCGTGACTCAGAACCTTCCCTCTGGAGCCGCCCTGCAGACCTCAGGCCCCCTCGTCTCTGCTCCGGGGACCCGTGCGCAGACCGTCCTTCTCCTGCAGTGTGTTCCCTGCCCCACCCCGCGACCAGGCGCACTGTTTGCCGTTTCCCCAGTGGCTGAGATGGAGAACCGGAGCTCGTGCTTGGATGCTCTGGTTCCGTGGGTCTGGGGTGGAGTCCGGGAATGTTTGCACTGCTTACCTTTAGGGAGGCTTGGGGCGTACGGACCGGACCGGACTACCTGCTGACGCACGGTGCTGAGAATGATGAATGCTTATCTATCAAATCCATTAGGGCTTTTCCCGTGCTAGCCTTTGTTCTTGGTTGTGAGGGTGTGATGGAAAGTGAGGTGAGCTGTGACACAGGCGTGTACACAAGGTGACGGGACAGAGGCGCCCGAGGAGAGGGGGCCCCTCAGGTGGGAGGGGCCTCTGGGGGGCTGAAGAGCAGCAGCTGCCACGCGGAGATCCGTCTGGAGGAAGGACTCCAAGCGGGAGAAGGGCCGCCGGCCACAGGGGGACAGGTGAGGACAAGTGGCGAGTGGGGCAGGTCCGGGGAGGGAGACGGGCTTGCGGGAGGCGCGAGGGGGAGGCGGGGCCGGGGTGGGCGCCCTCCTGGAGTGATGGGAGGTCTCGGGAGGCTTGGGCCAAGGAGGAGCACCTGTGACACGTCCTCGGGCATCTGTCTCATTGCCTGAGGTGAGCGGGTTCTGGTCGGCCGAGGCGGGAGTCAGGGGTCCGCATGGACGTCAGCGGAGTCTGCGGGGCTGCTGATGGATCGGAGGTGGGGTGATGATGAGAGACGAAACAGAGGTGCCTGACGGTGCCGTCTCCCGAGATGCTGCTGGAGTAGGACTGGGTCTGGCAGTGGGAGAGACGGTCTGTTTTGAACATGTTAAATTTCAGGGGCCTTGAGGTCCAGCAGGGGCCACGGAGTGGGCAGTGAGTCTCCACCACTTGAGTCCAGGGAGGCGGTTATGGCCCCGAGTGAGGTTTGGGGCGTCTTTGACGTGTCCGTGGTGCTCAGAGCCCTGGAACTTGTTGAGCTTCCTGGAGAGAGAGAGTGTGGGTTGAGACGGAGGGAGCCTGGGACGCAGCCCACCGGCTCATTGATGTACAGAAATTGTCTGAAAAAGGAGAGCCAGGGAGGGAAGGAAGACCAGGGCTTGAGGGAGTGCTGGTCAGGATGTGCCGTGCTGTCATTTAACTGTATCGTGTTTCAAGGATACGAACATAGTAAGTTTCCCTTCTGGACCATCAGTTCTGGAAAGGTACGGTCTCCTTCCGTTTCCTCACCGTCGAGCACACAGCATTGAGCTTGGTGTTCATGACGTAGGTTTGGAGCCAGTGGTCCCCAGTCCACACCCCAGCTCCACCACGTTGTAGGGCACTGTGTCATGTGCCTCAGTTTCCACATCTGTAAAGCGGGGTCGCGATGGTGCCCACCTCCCACCATGCTCCCTTGAAAGGTGCCCAGCGTCCAGTAAATGCCCGTCGAATGGGGACTGTCAGTCACCGTTGGCTACGAGTTAAGGTTTGCTGAGTGGAGTGAATGTTTAGCCTGGGGACCCTCAGGAGTGAAGTTTTGGTGGCAGAGATGGAAGTCAGATTGTCTGGGATTAAGGACATCACGAGCAGTGAAGAAATGCAGGTGACACCAAGAACAGTCCCCAGAAAATTAGGCCAGGTTTGCTGTTTAATTAGGGGACACCTATGTTCACCTCTTACCTTATTAATGCTTATTCTGTATCCAAGTGCCGTCTCCCCCCCGGGGACTCTGAGATTTTCAGAGTAGCCTTGTGTTCATTGTGAGTGGCTCTACTATTTGAATCACCTTAAATTTAAGTAGTGCTTTTAATTCTAAGAGGTTTTTTAAAGTACATGTTCCCCCACATTTTAATCTGTTAACATCCCTCTAAGGTAGGTAGGAAAATAGATTTATAAATGGAAACTGAGGTGTAGAAAGAGTAAGATTTTCCCAAGGTCTGATTGATAATGGCTTTCAAAAAATACAGTTTAGATGGGAACCAGTCATGAATATTGTTTAGGTAGGGGCGTGTGTGTGTGTGTGTGTGTGTGTGTAAATGAAACAGAACTTTCATGAAACAATACTTACCCTTGTGACATGTGATTTCTCTATTCTCATATGTTTTATTCTGTCCTATTTTGTGGTTTCAAAAAATGCTCTTCATGGCCCATTCTGCAGTTTGAATAACAACTGTATTCTATGAGGAATCCACGTACATTAAAGAGAAGTTAGAAACAGGAGGAAAAACACCCATATTCCCATTGAAATAACCATAAATAACCATAGTCATTGTATTTCTTTGTCATTTTCCCCTGGCCTTGAGAATTCAGACATTATTCTGTAGACGCTGGGAAACGTTAAAGGATTTTAAGCCTGAGTGTATTATACTCAGACTCATATCCTCCACGTGGAGAATAGCCTTTGAGCAAGAAAGCTGGTTCCCAGGAGGGAGGGGGGAGGGCTTGAGCCAGGGTGGTGGCTGTAGGGAGGCGGGGGAGGGTTTCCAGACACAATTAGGACATGGATAGTAAGTGTGGCGGTGCTGGTGTCTGGGTAGTGGGATGGTGGGCGAGTTTGGTTTTCTCTACTTTGTTTTGTTTACCAGGTTTTCTACAGTGAGCACGTTATTACTTCTAGTATTTAAAAATAATAATAGGGCTTCCCTGGTGGCGCGGTGGTTGAGAACCTGCCTGCCAATGCACGGGACACAGGTTCGAGCCCTGGTCCGGGAAGATCCCACATGCCGCGGAGCAACTAGGCCCGTGAGCCACCACTACTGAGCCTGCGCATCTGGAGCCTGTGCTCCGCAACAAGAGAGGCCGCGATAGTGAGAGGCCCGCGCATCGCGATGAAGAGTGGCCCCTGCTTGCCGCAACTAGAGAAAGCCCTCGCACAGAAACGAAGACCCAACACAGCCAAAAATAAATAATAAATAATTTTTTAAAAAAAGAAAGCAGTATACTCTTCAAATAAAATAATAATAATAATTGCATCTTAAAAAGAGTTAGACAAAGACTTAAAAATGGCTGTTGAATGTGGCACCTGGGGAGTGATTGAAGACCTGAAGGAGCCGGTGAGGGGCGGGAGGTGAGCCCTGGACCGGACAGTGGCGGGAGGGCGGGGAGGCGGGGGAGGGAGACCGCAGGCCTGGAGGACTCTTCCAGGAAGTTTGGGTGAGAAGAGAAACTGAAGGAGTTTATTTCTCATGGTCTTATTTTTTCTGAACCAGGAGAAGCAAGGCCATCTACTGAGATGAATGGGGCTTAGTGGGATTACTGAGGCACGTGGGGATGTTTGCAGACACACTGTGGGTGTGTGTTCTCTCTGTCTGCTAGTTAGTTGAAACACTGAGAAGGACCTTGCTGGTACTTTATATACTTTATCTCATTAATCCTCATCACAGCCCCAGGAGGTAGTTACTATTATCCTTTCCATTCATAAAGGGAAAAACTAAGGCTTAAAGCTCTTCATTAACTTGCTTGAGGTCATAGGTAGAGCCAGGATCAAACCCCATCATGATAATTTCATATTTTTTAAATGTCATAGAGTGAATAATATTAAAACAAGTGATCAAGCTTCAGTCTAACTGACAGCACATTAGTGGACACTAAAACAATTCAATGTCTTATTTTCCAAAATTATAGGCACCCAGATTATATTTGAAAATCAAGATAGCCTTAACTTTTCTTCATTTTAAAATTAAAAACTTAAAAAATTTTTTTCTCTTTTTTTCAGCAATACATTCATTGTTTTTATTTATTTTATTTTATTTTATTTTTTTGTGGTACGCGGGCCTCTCACTGTTGTGGCCTCTCCCGTTGCGGAGCACAGGCTCCAGACGCGCAGGCTCAGCGGCCATGGCTCACGAGCCCAGCCGCTCTGCGGCATGTGGGATCTTCCCGGACCGGGGCATGAACCCGTGTCCCCTGCATCGGCAGGCGGACTCTCAACCACTGCATCACCAGGGAAGCCCCTGTTTTTATTTTTTTTTAATGTTTATTTATTTTTGGCTGCGTTGGGTCTTAGTTGCGGCACGCGGGATCTTTCGTGGTAGCGCACAGGCTTCTCTATAGTTGTGGCACACAGGCTCCAGAGCGTGTGGGCTCCGTAGTTGTGGTGTGCGGGCTCCAGAACACGTGGGCTCTGTAGTTGCGGCTCACGGGCTCAGTAGTTGCGGCACGCGGGCCCCCGTGGCATTTGGGATCTTAGTTCCCAAATCAGGGATCGAACCCTCGTTCCCTGTGTTGGAAGGCGGATTCTTAACCACTGGAAGTCCCTCATTGTTTTTAGAAACCAGCAATGCAGAGGTATATACAGAAGTGAAAACCCCCAAATTAAATTTTTTTTGTTTATTTAAAATCGTATTTTATTATAAATATATGTTCATGGTAAAAAAAAAAAAAATTCAAGAACTTCCCTGGCGGTCCAGTGGTTAAAATTCTGCGCTTCTGATGCAGGGGGTGCAGGTTCAGTCCCTGGCTGGGGAACTGGGATCCCACATGCTGCACGGTGTGGCCAAAAAAAAGAAAAAAAAAGATCAAACTTTGCGAAAAGCTATAAAATGAAGAATAAAACTGTTCCCCCCCCGCAGCTCACAGGTCTTCTCTCCAGAGTTAGCAATTAACTTTCCTGAGTATATACACAAATGGTCTCATGTTATACATAGTGTTCTCTACTTTGCTTCTTTCCTCCTAGCAGGGACAAAGAGCTTTCTGGTCATTTTTCATGTTAGCACCGTGTTGTATGGTGTGGATCTACCATAATTTACTTACCAAGTCTCCTCCTGTTGGATATTTAGGCTGTATATGGTGGGGGGGGTTTTGGCCACTATTACTAATGCCATAATAAAAATCTTTGTATATCATTATAAACATAGTTACACAATATGTAGTTTTATATAAATATATTTTTTTCTCAGTTAATCCTTTGGCTTTTGACATTGTGGTGTATTTTTCCATGTAAAGAGTTTTAAGTTTTTTACGTTCTTAATTGTATCCGTTTTTTTTCTAGGGTGGCCCTGGGTTTTCATGTAGGACTAACTTCACAATGATTTTGTTTAGGCTGATACCATGTTAAAGATGGGCTTTCAACAGCAAGTGCTTGACGTTTTGGAGAATGTACCTCATGACTGTCAGACCCTTTTGGCTTCAGCCACGATTCCAGCCAGCATAGAGCAGCTCGCCAGCCAGCTTCTGCGCGACCCCGTGAGAATCATCACTGGGGAGAAGAACCTGCCCTGCTCCAACGTGCGCCAGATTGTGTTATGGGTGGAAGAACCAGCCAAAAAGAAGAAACTGTTTGAAATCTTGAATGTGAGTGGCAAAGCGGTCAGCCCTGCTTTGTAGATTGCACTTGCATTTTTCACAGTTTTTTGGTTTTTTCCCTTTTTTTGGCCACACGGCTTGTGGGATCTTAGTTCCCCAACCAGGGATTGAACCCGGGCCTTCCGCAGTGAAAGCATGGAGTCCTAACCACTGGACCGCCGGGGAAGTCTCCACAGTTCTTTTTTTTTTTTTTTAAATAACTTTATTTATTATTTTATTTATTTATTTTTGGCTGTGTTGGGTCTTCATTGCTGTGCGCAGGCTTTCTCTAGTTGTGGCGAGCGGGGGCTACTCTTTGTTGCGGTGCTCAAGCGTCTCATGGCAGTGGCTTCTCTTGTTGGAGCACGGGCTCTAGGTGAGCGGGCTTCAGTAGTTGTGGCACACAGACTCAGTAGTTGTGGCTCGCAGGCTTTAGAGCACAGGCTCAGTAGTTGTGGCGCATGGGTTTAGTTGCTCCGCGGCATGTGGGATCTTCCCGGACCGGGGCTCGAACCCGTGTCCCCTGCCTTGGCAGGTGTATTCTTAACCACTGGGCCACCAGGGAAGCAGTCTGCACAGTTCTCGAGAGAGTGCTTTTTAGATGCAGCTTCAGGGGAACCTGCTGTAGATGTTTAATAATAAATTGCTTTGCTTACTTCAGAATTCTTTAGGGTTCAAGTAAATTTTTATTTGTGAAAACATGCAGTATAGACGCGAGGTTGGTTTTTTCCGCATTATTATAGAAAGATATTTAAATATCAAGGTTATTCCCAAAGAATATTCTTTTTGTTTCAAAAATTTTTAGTAGTTTTATATATAAGGTAAAGACAAGTTCTTTCTTGGCTGTTCTGTCCTTGAGAAATAGGATTTTTTTAACAGTAACTGGTTGAAGCAGAAATTTGTTAAGTGGGTGGTATGTACAAGCGTAGTTGTTAAAAATACAGTATTAAGTTAAATACGGTTTATTTTGACTTACGAACAATTTTGGAAATTTTAAATTGCACTTAAAATCGTTTCTGCAGTTTTCATGAGGTGATGCAGAAGCGTGAAGGACGTACACTGTTTGCCTTCTGTTTGTGCATATTTTAAAGAAAACACTCATTTTAACAGAATGTGCCTTTTTTCCTTCTTAGCAGTGTTGGTAAACCTATTGATAACTAGCTTATACTAATGCTCTCAGAAAAACGTCCCATTGTAAATTATGTTATAGCAATAATTTTAAATATGTGTTTTTAATGTTTCAGGATAAGAAACTCTTTAAGCCTCCAGTGTTAGTATTTGTGGACTGCAAACTAGGAGCAGATCTGTTGAGCGAGGCCGTTCAGAAAATCACAGGTCTGAAAAGCACCTCTGTGCACTCGGAAAAGTCCCAGCCGGAAAGGAAGAACATACTGAAGGTGACACCCAGCGTTCTGTTTTCTTCTCTTTCCTGTAAATCTGTTTTGCCTCATTTTCAAGAGATACCATATTATCTGCTGCTTTTTAAAGCAGACCTTTGTTTTTTAATGACCCTGAGAACTTCAGACATGCAGCGGTGTGAAGTTAATTGTTTCTCTCCCTCAGCCTTCTGTGTTTTGGGAGCAATAAGCTTGTCCCCTAGGGATTGTCCACTAAATAGATTAATCATTCAGAATCCGCTGTCTCTGAAATCAGGTCACTTTGGACTGAGGCAAAGAGTAGTTCACCTTTGGAAAAGGTTTGCCTGAATAAATGATTGGAAAAAATTGGGGGTTGGGGTCGGAAGGCCTTTAAGCTACATATGTCTCTCAGATGTACTAAGACCTATACTTACTGTGAAGGTATCGCGACACCAGTGTTGGAGAAAGTGTTGAGAAAAGAAAGGATAATCTGAACGACAGAAAACCACTCAAGAAAAATCCTCAATAATGAATTTTGTTGCTGTTTTGGAAAGGGTTTACTTGAAGGAGACTATGAAGTTGTCGTGAGCACGGGGGTCCTAGGAAGAGGCCTGGACTTGGTCAGCGTCAAGCTGGTTGTCAATTTCGACATGCCTCCCAGCATGGATGAGTACGTGCATCAGGTAGAGATTTTATACGTTACCACCGTTCTGCTCTTGAATTTTCTTATGCAAGGCATTGTCGTTATAATGGGAAGTTAAAAGAAAGCAGGGCGTAAAACTGCATGTATTTTTGCTTTTAAAATATATAAACTAAATTATGTTTTTCACAACTGTATGGATGCGTAGAATGCATTAAAAATCAGTTGGAAATAAAAAACTAAAACATTTACTTAAAAAATTTAAGTGATTAGCTTTTGGTGTAGTTTAATTTTCTTTATATTTTTTGTTTTCTTAGTGAGTATATTAAATGGCTTTTATAAGCAGAAAAAGAGGGCTTTGTTTAAAAAGGTTGTTTTAAGTTGCTGCATCTGGCCAAAATAAAGTCGATCTGCTGAAGTGTTTGTTTTTTTAGGAATCATGTCTTCATCTCCTCTTCATACCCTTATTCGCTCTAGACTTTCACCTTTCAGAGTTTGGTTCCTTTCCTTTGCTGCCAGAGATAACAGCAGCTCTTCTTTCTCTCAGAAATAAAGCCTCTCTGAGCTCCACGTTATCTCACTGACCGCTACCTGTCTTCCTTCTCCGGCATCACTTACAGACTCTTCAAGTAAAGCCTTTCTCTGATGTTCTTAGAATCACCTCTGAATGTCACATTTACTGAAGTTGCCCACTGAAATGCCTGTAGCGCCCTTACTGAGTTGTTGCTTTATTTTTCATAAGACTTAATAATCTAGCAGTCTGCTCTCTCTCTCCCTCCTTCTCGCTCGCTCTCTCTTTTTCCCTTTCTTTCTTTTCTTTTTTTTTTTTTGGTACCACCTCATTTACCCGTGCCTCAGGGATTTGACTATTCCACAGGAGCTGACTGTTCATGTAACTAAACTTTATTTTCTTCCAAACTTTCAATTTTTTTTTTTGCGGTACGTGGGCCTCTCACTGCTGTGGCCTCTCCCGTTGCGGAGCACAGGCTCCGGACGCACAGGCTCAGCGGCCATGGCTCACGGGCCCAGCCGCTCCACGGCATGTGGGATCTTCCCGGACCGGGGCACGAACCCGTGTCCCCTGCATCGGCAGGCGGACTCTCAACCACTGCGCCACCAGGGAAGCCCCAAACTTTCAATTTAATGATTTTTGGATGGGACTTCCCAGGTGGTGCAGTGGTTAAGAATCCGCCTGCTGGTGCAGGGGACTCGGGTTAGAGCCCTGGTCTGGGAAGATCCCACGTGCTGCGAAGCAACTAAGCCCGCGAGCCACAACTACTGAGCCTGTGCTCTGCAACAAGAGAAGACACCGCAGTGAGAAGCCTGCACACCTCAACGAAGAGTAGCCCCCCTCGCTGCAACTAGAGAAAGCCTGCATGCAGCAACGAAGACCCGACGCAGCCAAAAATTAATTAATTAATTAATTAAAAAGAAAAAAATAATAATTTCGGCTAGAAATCTGTCTAGAGTATTAAAATACTTAAGAAGCTTCTTTGCTTGTTACATGGAACATGCTGGTTATACCTATGTACCCGTCTCTTGCACTCCCCAGGCCAGCCCTGTGGCTGGCAGTTATCAGGCTGCACCCACTGTAATACAGGCAGCGTGCCTCGGGGATGCTGACAGGTGCAGAGCTGCGTGCCTCTCCTCAGAGGGGCCACAGGTTCTTCTGCTTTTGTAGTTCTGTATTTGGGTGTTTTTTGTTTGTTTCAATCATCAAAGTACACATACACACGATAACAAAGCACGCAAATAACGAAAGATATAAAGTGAAAGGTAAGTCTTTTCAAGGAAGCCCTCCTACCTTTGAGTGGTTCCCCCAGTTAACACTGCAGAAACGGTAAATGCATGCGTGTGTGCATATATACAGATGTGATGTGCATGCCCTGTCACACCTTCCACATAAATGGGACCATCTTATACCCTCTATTCTGTGCCTTCTTTCTTTTTCTTTTTTTAACGAGGAAATATATTTGTTTTATTGAAGTTTAGTTGATTAACAATATCATGTTAGTTTAGGTCTACAGCACAGCGATTCAGCTCTGTGTGTGTGTGTGTGTGTGTGTGTGTGTGTAAATAATATATTCTTCAGATTGTTTTCCCCTACAGGTTATTACCTAATATTGATTAGAGTTCTGTGTGCTATATAGTAGGTCCTTGTTTTTTATTTATTTTATATATAGTAGTGAGTATCTATTAATCCCAAACTCCTAATTTATCCCTCATCCCACTCCCCCTTTCCCCTTTAGTAACCATAAGTTTGTTTTCTATGTCTGTGAGTCTCTCTGTTTTGGAAATAAATTCCTTTGTATTTTTTTGTTTTGTTTTTTTTTAGATTCCACATACGAGTGACATCATATGACATTTGTCTTTCTCTGTCTGACTCACTTAGTATGATCATCTCTCTAGGTCCATCCACGTTGCTGCAAATGGCACAATTTCATTCTTTTTTATGGCTGAGGAGTATTCCGTTGTGTATTTGTACCACATCTTTATGCCTTCGTCTGTCTGTGCCTTCTTTCTTTATTAAAGAGACCTTAGACAGTTTTCCTTATCAGCACACACACTAGGTGCCATCGAATAAGTGTTGATACGTATTGAGTGCTGAGCCTAATGCCAGGCACTGTTCTGGGCTCTTTAGATGTTTTTCCTTGTGGAATCTGGCTCGTTCTATTTTCGTGGCTGCATGGGAATGTGTTATATGGATGTCCTGTAATTTCTTTAACAAATCCTTCACTGCTGGACAATCCGACGTTTCCAGTGTTTTGTTATTAATGCTGCAGTGAACACCTGTATACACAGCTCCCTGGGCCTCTCCTGCAAGTGCATCTGTAAGAGAAATTCCTAGTGGGAGAACGGCTGGGTTAAATGATACGGGTATTCAAAATTATAGTCAGTATTCCCACGTGTCTGATTTTTAATTTCAGGGGTGGTAAGCTTCTGGAGAAATAATCCTGTATTGTTAGCATTAGCTGTCTTTGGCCGGGCTGCGTGGCTTTGTGGGATCTTAGCTCCCCGACCGGGGATTGAACCCAGGCCCACAGCAGTGAGAGCGCCGGGTCCTAACCACTGGACCGCCAGGGAACTTCCTAGATATCTTTTAGAATTTGGAGACCGTTGCAGTTAATTTTTAACTGCTTTTTATCTCAGTATAACTGTATCTAGTATAAATTACATCTCAGATGTAATCCACGTGCTATACAATTCGCCAATTTCAAGTTCATTGGTTTTTAGTATATCCACAGAGTGGTGCAGCCATCCGTATAATTGATTTTAGAAAATTTTCATCGCCCCCAAAAGAAACCCCTCGCCCCTCCGCAGTCACCCCAGTTCCTCATCACATGCACAAACCCTCATTCTCAGGCAACCGCGACTGTACTCGGTAGATTTATGTCTTCTGGACATTTCATGTAAATGGAATCATACGGTATGTGGTCTTTTGTGACTTGCTTCTTTCACTTAGCATAATGTTTTCAAGGTCCACACATTGTTGTAGTATTTTATTGACAAATAATATCCCATTGTAAGGATATACCGTATTTGTCCATCCATTCATCGGTTGCTAGACGTTTAGGTTGTTTCCACTTTCTGGCTACTATGAATAATGCTGTGAATGCCCAAGGCCATGTTTTTGTGTGGACATGTGTTTTCATCTCTGTTGGACATAAACGTAGGAATGGAATTGCTGGGTCCATGTTGAACACCTTGGGGAACCACCAGACTGTTTTCCCATGTAGCTTCATATTTTACATTCCCACCAGCAAAGTATAAGTGTTCCCTTTTCTCCATATTCTCATCGACTTTTACGTTCTTTTTTTTATTATAGCCAGGTTCATGGATATGAAGTGTTTTGGATTTGCCTTTCCCTAATGACTAATGACGTCGCACATCATTTCATGTACTCATTGGCCACTTGTATACCTTTGGAGGAATGTCTGCTTAAATCCTTTGCTTTTAAATTGGGTTGTCCTTTTGAGTTGTAAAAGTTCTTTATATGTTCTAGAGACCCTTATCAGAAACATGATTTGCGGATATTTTCTCCCATTCTGTGAGTTGCAGGTATTAATTTTTAGTTTTATTGAAACAACTCAGTAAGGTAAATAAATCAGGTAAAAACAAAAGCTGATACGGAAAAACAGCATCTCCCCCTTATTTCTCCCCAGTCTCATTCTCTGCAGGCCACACCCCTTCCAGCTTTTTTAGAAGTTTCTTCTTTTATGGCGTTAAGAATGTTCTGTCTATTGGCGGGAACTATCCACTCATTTAGATAATCTGAGTATACTTTAAGTTCTCCGTTTCAATTAAGGAGCAGAAATTGACCATGATTGTGTATTTCCCTCCCTTCTGAAGAGTGTCTCAGTATATTTGGAGACATGTTTTGTTCCTTCTCACGGGTCTCCACAAATTTGTGTCTGTTTAACTCTGTCAAAATGAGAAATAACTTTATGCAAAAACGGACTTGCTTCAGTCTCACATTTCAAGGCACTTAAGTACTATAAAGGAGATACAGTCCTTTTGCTCTTAATGCAATAGCTTTCAAAACGTTTCTACCTTAACCCACTCACAATAAGAAATATCTTTGCCTCCTTACCCCCTACACGTACATACAAACATGCACACATACGCACACACGCGCATAACTGGAACACAGGTTTCACAAACAATACTCACTTTTCTATTTTTATTCTCTTACTTTCTATTTGGGTTGTTTCCTTAAACACTACGCTAGTGGCAGCCCACTAAATTGATCTCACAAGTATATTGAGGTGAACAGCCCAAAAAATGCTCTCTGAGCAAATGTTCATCTTAGTGAAGCTTCTGTAAATACTAGCCATTGTTTTCTTTCAAGAGACATCAAGATTCTATGTGAACATTTTGAAAATGTCCTTTGCGTTTCATTTCAGGTTGGAAGAGTGGGGAGATTAGGTCAGAATGGAACAGCGATTACTTTCATCAATAACAACTCGAAAAGACTCTTCTGGGATATTGCAAAACGAGTGAAACCCACAGGGTCCCTTCTCCCCCCCCAGTTGTTAAATTCCCCTTACCTTCACGACCAGAGGAGAAAGGAGCAGCAGAAGGATAAACAGATGCAGAATGATCTGGTTACGGGAGCTAATCTCATGGACATTATTAGAAAACATGATAAAAGTAATTCTCAAAAATGATTTATGATACCACGTTGAATAATTTTTTTTGCATATTGTCAGTGAAATTTCTGTACATTATTCCTGGATGGTTCGATGAATGTGACATGCACATGAAACAAAAAGTTAACATGATGTAAAAAGTTTTAATAGATTCTCAAATTTATACAGCAATATTGTATTTATTTTCCTTTTTAATTTTCATAAATTAAAAACAACCACCGAAAGTGAATTACTAAATGGAGTAAAAATTTCTTCTCTCTGGAAAAAGTCCTTTTTTTTCAATAAAGATTCCTCGTAGCTATCATCAGAACCAGAAACCCACACATCGTGACTCAGATGGTGATTCTTCTGTTTTATATCCACTGTGCTGCACGCACATTGGCACCTGGATTATTGTTGAATCAATGAATATTGGAGAAAAGTAAATGATAAAAAATGGAAGAAATGGTCAGTGCCCCCTTTGAAAGAAATGTTAAATATCTGTTTTCTCTCTCCGTTTTCCTTTCGGCTAGATAAACGTAAATTTATTTTACATCTGATGTGGGCTGCTCATCAATGTCGAGTTACGTGACTGTTGCATCGCAATATATAGTTTTATGTTAACGCCACTTGGCTAATTCAGTTGATTTATTTAAAAAATAAATGTAAAAAGGGTATTATTGTACCCCACACATCTTTCCTGAGCTCACACTATGTTCTGGACGTTTGTTCAGTGCTCAGGACACAAGTGGACGTTGCGCCTGCCCTCAGAGCTTACAGACTGCATAGTAAACCAACTTTAAAGTCTGGGGAATTTAACAGAACCAAGATGTATTTCTCACTTATGGCAGGACTGGCAGCTTCTCCTCTGGGTCTGAGTTCTTCCATCTCTTGGTGGCACCGGCTTAAACACGTGGCCTGAGAAACACATGCAGGTGCTGGCCCATCTGGGCTCAGGCTTCCAAACCTCTCAGCTGATGATTTTAAACGCTGGGAGGAAGGATGGGCATTTCGCTTTGATGCAGCAATACTTTCATTTCTTTAAAAACCATTAGTATTGGTTTAGCTGGGTTAGTTAGAAAGTATGTTATGTAAGTGTTGACACTTAAACAAGCATTGTACCCTCAGCATCCTCCCCGGGGGTGAGGGACCAATGCAGGTAACTAAACCCTAGCGTTTGTGGTCGCCACCCAATGGGAACAGCGGGGTCAGAGTCTCCCCAGAGTGCGCGAAACCTCAGGACTCCCTCTCGTCCCATTTCTGTCTGCCGACTGTTGAGTGGTATTTCAAGGGACCGGGCTGCGGCAACCCTTAAGGCCCAGGGCGCTGTCAGAGGTGCAGTGACCACAAGTCTGCACACACACCAGGCGCTGTCGACGTGTTGGTAATACTCACCAAAGAAAGGGCAGCTTTTCAGGAGACTCAGACGTGATTATAGATAAAAGCAGTATGACCAGAAACGCAAGAAAGCTTTGCAAATCAGCATTTGCAGGGGAACGTATTTAGTAAGCAAAACCAAGTACTGTTGGTCTGTAACATCACCTCCCTGGTCAGCTTAACGCGCGGGTACCCTGGCTTCTGCTCCCACCGCTGGGCACACGATCCTGTGTCTCCGTTCACCTTCTTCCAGCCACGCGTGCCGCGTGCTCTCCGTTCCGGGTTTTGTGTTGCGTGGGGCATGTGGACCACGCTCTTGGAGACTCATTTCTCAAGGCAGCAGGTGGAGGAGACAGCGGTGGGGAGGGAGCCCTGACTCACAGGCTTGTTATGCGGACCAGACCTCAGTGCTGTGCAGAGCGCGGCGGCCTCAGCGGCCGGTAGAGGGAAGGGGGAAGAGGGAAGGCACCAGTGCCCTGCCCTCCCTCCTCGTCCCCCACCATCCCCCCACTCCTATTTCTGGTCCTTCCTGCTTCTCCATATCTCAGCCTCTCACTCCTTGAGATCTTGGCAACACCTTCCACCTCTCCCATCTCCCCTCCTGTTGGGGACAGGTGGCTGCAAGGCAGTGTTTTCCTCACTTAATATATCAATAATTTACAGACCAGAAATTAAAACGTGTTTTCAGTGGTCCCAGTGTTGCTAATATTTTTTTCCCAATTAAAGATGTTATTTTTTTAAAAAGCTACCTTATTTCATGAAAGAAAGAACGTGAGATCTAGAACAAGAAGGAGGGACATACTCTCTGAATGAGAGCCACTTCTTCCCAAGAAGGGAGAGATGGCAACCTTACACCGATGAGCCATATGATAAAATTTTAAGTAATAGATGTTTGTGACGAATTACTATACAGTTTGAAATTTTAATTAGCTGAAATAACTAGTCATGTATGCTCTCAGACATTTGTTTTGCTCTTCTGCTAATTGTGTTACGTGACAGAGGTACAGAATTCACTTTTTAATTGCTTTATTGCCAGATGGAAGCAGACATCTTTTGTATGTCAAACACCTTAATGAAATTAAGCAGCTTTTAGACTCTGCAGTATGCAATGCCATTTTTTTTTTTGCAGTGCCATTTTATAAGATACTTTCAATGGCATTCTATTCATATTTCTAATACCAAGCACATTGTTAAATCAAAAATTTTTTCCCAAAAGCCCAAGTTTGTGTGTGTGTGTGGTTTCATAACATCTTTATGAAGAACGTTGCCACATACTTAAACTGTGACTCACACTGATGAATTGAATAAATCTAAGTTGGCTCCATGAACTGTCATATTTTCTGATGTTTATTTTCTGATAAAACAATACTATTGGGACTTCCCTGGTGGCGCAGTGGTTGAGAGTCCGCCTGCCGATGCAGGGGACGCGGGTTCGTGTCCCGGTCCGGGAAGATCCCACATGCCGCGGAGCGGCTGGGCCCCGTGAGCCATGGCCGCTGAGCCTGCGCGTCCGGAGCCTGTGCTCCGCAACGGGAGAGGCCACAGCAGTGAGAGGCCCGCGTACCGCAAAAAAAAAAAAACAATACTATTTTCTGTTGGCAGGCTGAGTATTATTCGGGGTGTGCCCTTCTTTGGAATTAATATCAGCACAGGCCTTATTGCCTTGTTATATTTTCTGCTTAACACAGTCAACACAAATTTCGCTCCATAAACTAGGTAGGTATCCAGAGGTGACAGGTCATTCAAGGTGACTTTCCTGGAAGACACATGTAAAATGACTCCGGGCAGATAGGACTCTTTCGGTGTCTCCCAGGCGCACTCAGAGTGACCCCAGAGGCACTAGGGCCACAGTGTGAAAACCAACCAATGATAATTAAGGAAACACACTTCTTTTGTTCTGCTGTGGGTGGGAGGACCAATTTTATAACGGCACATGTGGTGTTATTGGACAGAATTGCAAATAAAGTCAGTATAAGACAAATGTTTACTTTTTGGGTGTGTTGACAGTCATTTGTAAAATGTTTACAAACAGTGATTTAAATTTTTGAATTTTAGCTTTCCAAAAAGTTTGCATATCCTTCTTTTTCTCACTTCATCTCAGAAAGATGAAAACTTGGCAAAGCCTTTTGCAAATTTTTTTCATTAGAGGAAATTAATTCTATCTCTAATCTTTAGCTTTTCTCATCTGTAAGATGAGAAAAGGATTGCTTTAAACTTCTCTGAGGTCTTCCCAAACCTACATGTTCTGTGCTTCCTGCTTTTAAATCTCTCCCTGTCTGGAATATGCTTCAGAATCACACAGGGTGGAGGAGTCTGGAGGAAACTCGTTTGGCCAGGAATTGATCATTATTGAAACCAGTGCTGGGGGCGTGGAAATTCATTATTATTTGGTCTACATCTGATGTGTCTGAAACACTATATTCCATAAGAAAAGCATACAGGGCTTCCCTGGTGGCGCAGTGGTTGGGAGTCCGCCTGCCGATGCAGGGGACGCGGGTTCGTGCCCTGGTCCGGGAAGATCCCACATGCCGCGGAGCGGCTGGGCCCGTGAGCCATGGCCGCTGAGCCTGCGCGTCCAGAGCCTGTGCTCCGCAACAGGAGAGGCCACAACAGTGAGAGGCCTGCGTACCGCCAAAAAAAAAAAAAAAAAAAAAAAAAAAAAAAAAATAGCATACATTTATGTATATATATAATCTGCAATCCTATCCTTTTATTTGCGCCCTAGTTACAGATCTTCAATTCTCCACTGAGCCTTTGGCTCAAATTGGACCCGTCTAGAGCCAAACTGACCAGCTTCCTTGCAAAAAGCCAGTTTCTCTCTTTCCAATTTCCCCGTTGCCTGTGGTGCAGCTGCTTCCTATGCTCAAGATCAGGGAACAATCCATAGAGAACAGACTTGTGGTTGCCAAGGGGGCAGGGGTGGGGGAGGGACGGACCGGGAGTTTGGGGTTAGCAGATGCAAACTATTACATATAGAATGGATGGACAACAGGTCCTACTGTATAGCATATGGAACTATATTCAATATCCTGGAATAAACCATATTGGAAAAGAATATAAAAAAGAATGTATATATGTAACTGAGTCACTTTGCTGTACAACAGAAACTAACACAACATTGCAAATCAACTCTACTCCAATAAAAAATTTTTAAAAAAGAATACAAACTACTAGATATAAAATAAGTTACAAGGAAGTAATGTACAGCAAATGGAATATAGCCAATATTTTATAGTAACTTTTAAAAATTTATTTATTTATTTATTTAATTTATTTATTTATTTTTGGCCGTGTTGGGTCTTCGTTTCTGTGAGAGGGCTTTCTCTAGTTGCGGCGAGCGGGGGCCACTCTTCATCGCGCTGCGCGGGCCTCTCACTATCGCGGCCTCTGTTGTTGCGGAGCACAGGCTCCAGACGCGCAGGCTCAGTAGTTGTGGCTCACGGGCCTAGTTGCTCCGCGGCATGTGGGATCTTCCCAGACCAGGGCTCGAACCCGTGTCCCCTGCATTGGCAGGCGGATTCTCAATGACTGCGCCACCAGGGAAGCCCTATAGTAACTTTATATGGAGTATAATCTATAAAATATCGAATCACTATGTTGTACACCTGAAACTATTGATAATATGATGTTGTAAGTTAACTATACTTGAATTAAAAAGAATAGTGTTCAAAAAAATAAAATCATGCACAGATTTCATATTTATTTATGGGTAAATGGTTACTAGATGTCCTTTTAATTCTTTCAGATTTGGAGGTGGAGGGGAATTGTGGAGTTTGTGTGTTTGTAAGTAGCAGACCTGGCTGCTGTGGTTAAACACGGAACAGGTTTGGGCGGGACGGGAGGTGGTTAAAGCTGAGTGCAGGGCACGGAGTGGGGCAGAGCATCAGCCCAGGGCCCCCAGACCGGAAGGCAGCCCCACTGGGTCAAAATCTGTGCTGATGGATCATTAAAGCCAGGGTGGGGTAGAGGGAGGCACCTGCAGGGAGTTGCGGGGGACAGTGCAGAGAAAGGGAACCCCCCTCCACTGCCTAGTTTATTTCTCAAGGAAAAACCTCTCCCCTCCTAGAAATGGAAGCAGAAATGAAATGTTAGCTGGAGCTGAGGGTGGCAGCAGGGCAGGGAGCCTGGCACTGAGAGAAAACTCCGTGTATGAATGTGGTATCCATCTCCCCTCCTTCCACCTCAAAGTTGCAGGACGGGGAGAGAGAGAAGCACAGCCCGGAGGGTCCAGACCAAGCACCCACACTCAGACTGGCGCCCACCACCCTGGCAAGGCAGGGCCCTGTGCCATCCTGATGACCCCGTGCTGGGTACCTGTCCCACAAAGGGAGAATTGAGTTCATGGTGTCCTCAGGTAAGAAGGTGAGTTTACAGCTGAGCCAGCGAGGAAGGAGTATCAGTTGCCACATTCCAGGAATGGGCCAGATTACTAAAGATTCAAACAGTTTAGGGAAACGGGCAGAAACGAGGCTAATGAAATTCAGTCTCACAAAGCTGGAAGGTCAGCCATTCAAGCAGAATCCATAATACATTTAAATGGAGCCTTAACGGGGAGCACTGCTGAAAATAATGAGGAAAGAGCCCGAGGGCAAGATATATCATCCACAGTCTAGTTGCCAATGGGATTTCCTTCCAGAGCAGCCCAGGCACTGGGGGCTCTCCATAAAGTCACCTCTCACACCTCATTTAGAATCTGGGGGGCAACCCTGGGCTTGCAGCTACTCAGAAAAGGGCTTAACACAAGGCGGAGTCTTGTGTTAAAAGGGGAACGGGAGAAACGAGAGGGAAGGCTGGCCTACAGCTCAGGAACCTGCATTTTCACCCTCTTCCCGAGCTGAGCACAGAACCTTTACCCTTTAGCTCAGGTGTCGCGAGTTTCTGAGAGGGGTTCCCCCAATTCTTTTGATGATTTTGTCCTCAGTCTTTTGCTGACTTGGTTCTTCTCTCTGTTGTGTGTTTTTGCAGCAGAGCTTCTAAATCAATTGCAGGGAGAGAGCTGGGGATTTGAACCAAGAAAAAGGAAATGGAATGATTTTGAAATTAGCATTAATTGAACAGAGTCAGGTACCTAAGAGCTGTGAACAAGCTATGGATACAAATTCATGAAATCTGAAACAGCCTCAGACTACAGACCTGCCGGCAGCAGGCCCAACAAAAGCCCCGACAGATGAGGTGAGAGACCTCATGGAGTGTGCAGCCCGAGATCAGAGCTGTGGAACTCTGTTCCCTTTGCCCAGCTAGAATGCCATTACCCTGTGATTGACGAAATACATTTTGAACCCACATCCTAAGACCCTGCTCTCTTATTCCTATATGCAATTAAGCTATGGATACAAATTCATGAAATCTGAAACAGCCTCAGACTACAGACCTGCCGGCAGCAGGCCCAACAAAAGCCCCGACAGATGAGGTGAGAGACCTCATGGAGTGTGCAGCCCGAGATCAGAGCTGTGGAACTCTGTTCCCTTTGCCCAGCTAGAATGCCATTACCCTGTGATTGACGAAATACATTTTGAACCCACATCCTAAGACCCTGCTCTCTTATTCCTATATGCAATGAGAAAGAGAGAGAGAGAGAGAGAGGAGAGAGAGAGAGAGAGAGAGAGAGAGGGAGAGGGAGGGAGGGAGATCCCCTACACCTGCACTGTCCAATATTATGGCTCTTAGGCACTTAAAATGCAGTTGGTCCTGGAAGTGTAAGGTACACACTTGGGTTCTGAATAAAAAACATAAAATCTCTTATTAATCATTTTTATGTTGTCCATCAACAGATGAATGGATAAGGAAGACGTGGTACATATACGTATATACACACAATGGAATATTACTCAACCATGAAAAAGAATGAAATTTTGCCATTTGCAGCAACATGAATGGACTTGGAGGGCATTATGCTAAGTGAGACAGAGAAAGACAAATAGTGTATGATATCACTTATATGTGGAATCTAAAAAATACAACAAACTAGCGAATATAACAAAAAAGAAACAGACCCCACAGATATAGAGAACAAACGAGTGATTACCAGTGGAGAGAGGGAAGGGGCAGGGGCAAGATGGAGGTAGGGGATTAAGAGGTCAAACTACTATGTATAAAATAAATAAGCTACAAGGATGTATTGGACAGCACAGGGGGTGTAGCCAATATTTTATAGCAACAATAAATGGAGAGTGATCCTTAAAAACTGTGAGTCACTACGTTGTACACCTGAAATGTATATAATATTGTAAACCAACTCTACCTCAGTTTCATAAATTTATGTTGATTATGTATTGAAATGATATTTCTGATATGTTGGGTTACATAAAATATATTCTTAAAATGAATTAACCTTTTCCTTTCCTTTTCTTAAATGGCTACTACGGGATTTAAAGTTCTCACGTGGCTGACATATTGGACAGCCCTCCTTTAGACCTTCAAATAGTGGAACAGATTCCTAGGGCTGCAGTTTGCACTCCCCCTTGTTAAATTCAGGAGACTGGGCGCAAACCGATCAGCCAGAAGTTTGTTTTCACTTTCTTTTCTCAGGAAAATGATCTCAAACTGCTCAGGCCTGATTGTTGTCAATTGGAGTGGACGTTTGGGGCCAATGAACAGTTGCGGTACAGAAATTTAATTAATAATATTGAAGACATGCAGCTGGGAGAAATAAAGGACACAGTGGAGAAGACTAATTCTGTATTATTTCATATCATTTCATATGAATTAAACCCATAAAGTGCACACAAACCTTCACCATGGCTTGGGGGAAACACTGTTATCACAGAGGACAGAAAATCCCATCATTATTCATCTCTGTGCTGCAGGAAACTGAGAAACATTAATCCAAACAGAACACTACACTCTCTGTTGAGCCCCAGACCATTAGATCCGAAAAAAAAAAAAATGCAGAACTCTTTCTGATGGCGGATTTCTTTTTTTCCTGAGTGAGTCAGAGAACAGACTGTGGTTTAAACCAAAGAAAAAAAAATGAAGCCTTCTGTAAACGGGTAAAGGCATGTGGACGGGTATGGAATGATTCATGAAGCTGTGAGACTGACAAGCCCGCCTTTTCTGCCACTGAAAAGCCTGGCATGATGTATAATTCTTGCCATCCAGGTGGCCTCTTATTTGACAGCTGCCCTTTGAAAACCACAGATAAGAGAAGCAGTCACTCAACACAACCTTTTTTATGCTGTTTTTTAAATGAGAAAACCCATTTATATGAACACACACTGAAAAGGAGTTATAAAAACAGCTAAATTTGTATCAGTTTAGATAATTGTAGATACTCCTAGTGTTACAATTTAACAATAAAAGCTATGTGATTCTAAACTATTTTGGGCTTAAGATGGACCACTGAGTGATTTATACACGTTCAGCATCCTTCCTGAGGTCATCTTTTTAAACTTGTTGAAAGTTAAGTGACACAAAATCTTTCATTCTCCACTTTGGAAAAATAGCTCCAATTCTACTTAGAAGAGTCAGCACCATTTTTAACAGGATGTCAAAAATGACCTTGGGTCATGTTGGCAAAGCACAGAGGGGAGAAGACACCTGATCGAAGGTCAAACTTGGCCTGTTTTAAAAAAAAAAAATGTTCTTCCTAAGTGAGCCCCAGAGCTCCCTTTATGTAGAAATAGGTTACCCGGTAGACTTTGGGGTTGACAACTGTTCTAAATTTTACTAATCTTCTCTGGAATGAAACCAGCAGGATTCAAAGAGAAAAGAGTGGTTGGACTAATCCCTGAGTTCTTTTCGTATTAAAAAAAAAAAAGGATTACTCACTTAATGTCATTGTTTCTTTTAAAATTCCTGGCAGTGTTGCTAAATGTATTTAGCTTATGAAACTGATCATAAAGGTTTTCATCAGCTTCATCAAAACATACAAGCCTGCTATATGCCTGCTTCCAAGACTGTTGCTCTAACATGCACTAGAATTGAGAGAGAAAATAGAAAATATGACAGATTTAAAACTACCCTTACGTTTGTTTAACTCTTGTGCTTATCACAGTGCCACAGAAATGTGAGAATTGGGAACAATCTTAGCAAAAGCAACAGGTCAGGGTAGTGATGCGGGACACCAGCAACGGCGCCCCATTTCCTGAGTTCTGAACTTGGCTCTGTGACTTAATAGGCTAATAAGATCAGGCAAGTTATTTAACAACTTGGAAACTCAGTTTACCTCATCTGTAAAACAGCAATAATCACAATAATAGTACCTGCCTTACAGGGTTATGGAAATTAAATGAGATAATGTACGCATCTTACATAAAGAAGAGACTCGGGAATTGCTGGTTTACTGGATAACTTAATCCAGTCATTGAGCTTCACAGGTGAGGAAACTACACACGGAGACCCCACCTCAGTTCCCTCCACTGAGCCTCGACGGAGCTCAGCATTGATCATTTCTCCTCCACTTCCCACCTGGGCTTTAAAATTAATCCCCATAGTCCTGTTTGGTTATGGACCCCAAAATGCAGCCAGTTACAAACACCTACACACCCAGAAAATAATCCTCAGTTTAATAATTTAAAAATTATGAAATTGGGTAAATTGTAATAGATCTGTATCCTAAGAGACCATTAATTAGCATGAGTTAATCATTTTTCTTTAAATCTTAACATAATAGAAGGATTCAGATGTGCTTGCTTTACTTCTGAACACTTCCTACATGTTTTCTTTTGGTTTGTCTCCCTCTGGTGGATTAAAAAAAATACTTCCTTTCATTTTCAGAATAACCATGGATTTTTTGGAACAGGTTTTGCTCAAGTTAAGAGTGTGTCTGAAAAAAAAAAAAAAAAAGAGTTTGTTGTCAGCCTGGTTCACGTTGTGGAACTTCTAGAAAACTATCTTTCCTGGATGGGAATCTCTGCAGAGGCTCAGATTCAGGGAGGGCATCTGCTCCCTGACACTAAGAAGCTCGTGCAAAGACACAGAGGAGTAGTCAGAGAATGATGTGTGGTTTGAATGGCTGAGAATAAAGTACCAGAGATTAGGGGTGAAGGACGATGGTAAGAGATGAAGTAGAAGGTTGAGCAGGGACCAAATCATTGGGCTTTTAAAGTTATGTTTGAATTTTATTTTGTAGGTAATGGGAGTTGCATTAGTTAGATGAGGCTGCAAAAACAGGAAGCCCAAATAAGTAGCTTTTAAAACAAAAGGGTTATTTCTGTCTGTGTAAAAGAAGTCAGGAAGTAGGCAGTCCAGGGTTTGACATAGAGCTCCCTGTCATCAGGGATCCAGGCTCCTTCCAAAAAGTCCTACTCCATCCCTAGGGTGTGGCCTCTGTCCTCATGGCCCAAAATAGCTGTCGGAGCTCCAGCCGTCACTTGCATTTATCCAATTGGACATCTACATTGGCATTTCAATCTCAACTTTCCCAGAAAATACGCTGATTCCTACCCTCAAACCAGTTCTTCTGTTTTGTTCTTTAGCTTCCCATTTCACTAGAGGAAAGAGCAGTGAAATGAGGCTGAGAGGGAGGTGCAGAGACTCTGAAGCTAAGGAGAGAGAGTTCAGAAAACAGCAGAAGAGTGATTTAAAGGGGAGCAGTGACCAGTCATCTAAATGCTGCACAGAGCTCAAGTTGCACGTGCTCTGCAGGTTGACTTTTATTAGAGGTGCCAGTGAGGCTGGTGACCTTGGTGATGATGTGTCTGCACTTGTTTTGCAGAGCAGAGCCCTGTTCAGTGTTGAAGCTTGTGGCAGCCCTGACCAATGCGGCCTCCATCACATGAACCCAATGTGCGGATCCCCCCTGCCCAACACCTACTCACCGCCCCCGTAAGGTAACCTAGACATGAAGAGATAGAACAGCAGCCAGAGGCCTCCAAGAGGAGGGCTGGGGGTATCTTCAAAAAATTTCTTTTTCTTATGAGAGAGATGCTGAAGGTAGAGGGAAGTCGGGGATGTGCTGCAGGGAGGTCCCTGGGGAGATGTGGAAGCTGCGTCCAGGATACAGGTGTGGCACTGGCCCTAAGCAGCAGGAAGGACACCTGTTTCTCTGAGGCCAAGACCTAAACAAGGGCTGAAATGAAGAAATGTTTGCAGCTGGTGGCATATGAGGTCACAAACTAAGACAAAAATATTACCAGTAGAGCTACCTTAGATGACAAAAGCCACAGCTGCTTCTTAGTTCCCGTTTATGGAGGCCTTTTGTTCCATGCAATGTGTGTGCAATTTTCACACACATTATCTTTTTTTTTTCTTTTTGGCCTCGTGGCTTGTGGGATCTTAGTTCTCTGACCAGGGATCGAACCTGGGCCCACGGCAGTGAAAGCGCCGGGTCCTAACCACTGGACCGCCAGGGAATTCCCCGCATTATCTATTTTAATTCTCACAAATATCTCAGTTAACTATATACAGTCAAAACATATATCAGGGGGCTTCCCTAGTGGCGCAGTGGTTGCGAGTCCGCCTGCAGATGCGGGGGACACGGGTTCGTGCCCCGGTCCGGGAAGATCCCACATGCCGCGGAGCGGCTGGGCCCGTGAGCCATGGCCGCTGAGCCTGCGCGTCCGGAGCCTGTGCTCCGCAACGGGAGAGCCTACAACAGTGAGAGGCCCGTGTACCGCAAAAACAAAAACAAAAATCATATACCAATTAAAATTTACATGCAGTAATGTGTCGCATGTTTCAGATGGTTTCGCGTGCATTATCTAGTTTGATTTTTCTAGCTATTGTTGACGATATCCCCTCATTTTACAGGTCAAGAAGCCAAGGGTCAGAGAGGTAAAGTAATCTGAGGGCAAGCAGATTGTATAACTTTAGATTCCCAAAGGAGGCGTTATTTTAATGAGTCAAATCTGAAGACAGGTTTGAACTATAGGGCATTTTAAACAGCTGCTGTGTCACCAGTGGGGAAGCATTCCCTCTGCCTGAACTGGAGGGCAGAGCTCTGACACCACCAGTGTCGTGTGGCTGTAGGAAGGGCTGCACGTCCTCAAAGTCAGGCAGCAGGCCAGGACTAGAGGCCCCGAGATTTCATTTCACTTCATTGCATTTGCGGAGAAATGAGATTCCTTCAGGGTGCTCGCCCTGGAATCTTGTGTGACTGAATCTGAACTTTCTACATTCCTTTTTTTTTTTTTTTTTAGTTCAATAGTATTTTATTTTTATTTTTAAGTTGAAGTTTAGTGGATTTGCAATATCATGTTAGTTTCAGGTGTACAGATTCCTTTTTCTTGTCTTCCATCAAAAAGCATAGACGATCTGAAGTTCTAAAAAATTTTCATCATATTAAAGCAAAATGGAGATTAGTTCTGCTTCCCCTTGGAGACCATTTGTCACTGCTTTCTCCTGATTTTTCATAGACTCCAGTGAGTCCAGTACAAAAGGACTCGCTGTTTCATCTTGTGGTTATTTCTAGGGATTAAATCATAATCCTCAGCCTTCATAAAGTGAGATGTGTCATTACAGAGAGCCTGTAAATGTACGATCGCGGTTTGTCAACACTGGCCAGGGCCCTGCAGCGTTTTGGAGAGTGGTTTTAGGCGATTCAATTTAGTAGCTTACATTTATGGAACGTAATCCTGTACCCGGCTCGATGCTAAGCACTTCGCATGCACTATCTAATTTAATCCTCATGACAACTCTTTAGGGTAGGTGGCATTAACATCTGCAATTCCCAGATGAGGAAGCTGAGGCCCCCAGAAGTGACTTTGCCTGCTGGTCAGCTGTGGGCAGGATCTGAAGAGAGAAGCACCGTGTCAGTGTAATATATAAAAGACCCCAATCCCTCTTGTGTAACCCGGAGGTGGCTCACAGGTGGCCCTTGATTCTGTGGCGTATTATCCCTGTGGCTGGAACTGAATCGGGAGCTTCGTACAGAGCAAGAAGAAAAGGGAAGTGTGGCTAGCGACCTGTGAAGGTTCTCTGTGCCAGGCACTGGGGAGACAGGGTGACATAGACGAGGCCCCTCTCCACCTTGGACTCACAGTCTGGGGTGATGTCTTTAGGTCACACACTGTCTGCTTCTAGTTAATTCGTAATTGTAACTCTAATGACACTTAATTGTTGTCATAGAATTTATTATTTTTTTCTTCATTTTTAACCATTTAAAGCATTCTCTCATGGTTGGCCATTGAGAGCTTTTCCAGGTTGGGGCCTACAAACTTTTAGGATGCCACTGAGATATTTTCTAAGAATAAAGTTTTGTAGTGCAGTAACTAGGTCTAAGAATATGAATCTCTTTACGGTTCTTTCAATACATTATCATATCGCTTTCTTTGATATTCACTCGACAAATATTTATTAAGCGTCTTTTATATATTAGGCCTTACACTGACCAGTAGGGATACACTGTGAATGGGTGTGGTCCTTGCCCTCAAGAAGCTTACCAGTTGCTGTCACTAGAAATGTGTACTTTTAATTCTGATGCAAAATCACTAGCACCAAAATTAAAAAAACATTTTTTTCGCTTGTACCTCTTTTTTTTTTTACACTTGCATTTAATGGCTGGGTTTTACATTCTATTTTTATCTGAATTATTTTTGTGTGTATATGAATTCTTTATTGCGTGAAGTCCCTTTGCCCATTTTTACATTTTATTTATTTTCTTATTCTATTTATAAACTTATTTGCCTTGTAACATTGAAAGAGATCTTTACATCTTGTCACACTTAATGTATTTTTCTAGTTAGTTTACTACATTTTATTTTTGTTATTTCGAACGATACTTAAGCTTAAATTTTTTATGTATTTGTCAGTCTTCCTTTGCCATATCTTCTTTTGCTTCTAGACTTGATCATTTCCCATATATCTGATAAATAAAATATTCTTTTTTTCTGATAGTTGCTCTATAACTTAATTTTAATAAATTGTAGCATTTTTTTAGCATGATTTTTAAAGTGAGCTTTAGAATGAGTACTTTATCATCCACTCAATTTTTCTTTATAGTTGGAGTCCCTTTCTGTTTCTCTAGCCTACTGGATACATTTCCATTATCTGCGTTTTTTGCTGTTTAAAAAATATAGTTGCTTTATAATATTTGCTGGACTAGAGTCCCTCTCACAGATCTGGTTACTCTTCAGCATGTATTTTTATTGTTTTTTCATGCTTCAAAATCTTATTGTAATATTTATAGAAAGTAAGTTATATCTCACGACGTGGGCTTCGGAATTCTAGTTACACCGCCTGCTACTTGTCCGATTTTTCACAAGTTTAACTCTAAACCTCAGTCCCTCATCTGTAAACTGGGGAATCATATTAATATTTACCTCGTAAGATATACAGGATTAACTGAAAAAATTCCATGTAAGACATTTAGCGCACTTCCCATCACCAGTCTTTGCACAGGAAATCCTAGAAAATTGTGAATGATTCTGGTCCACTTGGGGGCAAACAGCCATTTCTGCACCGAGAAGTCCTGCTGTGAGGCGGACGGACCGTACTCACTGTGCACCGAGGCTGTACAAGCGCGCTGCTGCCCGCTTCCTAGTCCAAGCCCACCCGAGGCCGGGCGCCCCGGCCGCCCAGAGCCCGCGCCCCCTGCGCGGCTATGGCCGCGCCCAGCTCAGTGCGCGCAGCCCGGAGGGCGGGCCCGTTGCCTAGGAGATGCGAGCTCGGATCCGCGCTACGGGAGCGCGCTTCCGGGAGGACGTGCTTGCGCGGCGCCCGGCAGCCAATCAGAGGGCGGGGCGCGCGTTCAAACCGCTGGCCGGCGGCG
>NW_020173678.1:670297-694681 GCF_003031525.2 Neophocaena asiaeorientalis asiaeorientalis | reverse complement strand
AAACCCCAAAGAGCCATCTCGTTCCGTGTAAGTAGCACCGGGTTTTCAGCTGCGGTTGAAGGTCCGCAGTCTCTTCTTGCCTTTGTATTTGCTTCCGTAACACGAAGATTCCCTGCTTTTAGTTAAAAGGTGACGGGAGATGCTTAGGTCCTGCTGAAGTTTCCGGTAATGATTGTTAGTGATTTAGAACTTTCAAAAGCTTGCTTGAAAGTTAACCTCTGTTATTTTGTTCCTCCAGAGCTGTAATCTCTGGGGTCGACTTTAAAAATACAACAGCCAGTTGCTGGATTAGCAGGAAGAGTCCGTGTGGGAGCAGCAGAGAACTGCAGCTCAGGGCGAGCTCGCTGGAGCAGAAAGGGTGGACCAGTCCAGAGCAGAGGAGAGGGGCTTGTCTGTCCCGGCACCTCCCAGGTAGTGTGGGCTCCGTGAGACCACCCATGGAGTCACAGGAATGTTTTGTTTCATATAAAAGTTATATTTGTGCCATACTGCAGCCTATGAAGTGTGCAATAGTATTGTGTCTAAAAAAACAATGTATATACCTTCATTTAAAACACTTTAATGGTAAAAATGCTAACCATCATCAGAGCCTGCAGTGCGTCCTAGTAGTAACATCAAAGACCGCTGATCACACATCACCATAACAAGTAGGGGGCTAATGAAAAAGTTTGAAATATTGTGAGAATTACCAAAACGTGACGCAGACGTGAGGTGAGCCGATGCAGCTGGGAAAATGGCTCTGACTTGCTGACGCAGGGTTGCCACAAACCTTTAGTTTGTAAAAAGCGCAGTGTCTGTATGGGGCAGCAAAGCGCCTAAGACAGGTCTGCCTGTGTGAAGAAAAGGAGGGAATTGAACGACAGTCGGGGTGGTGATCACCTCCTAGTGGCTGAGCTGAGCATCTTCTCCTTGGCTGGGCGGTTGCTATAGGCGACGAGGAAACCTTTCTTCCTCTTTGCGCTGGGATGTGAAGTAGCTTCTTCCTGTAGAGTCTGTAAAACATGGCAAGGGATAAAGCGTGAGAGCTGCTCTTTAGATCCCCCAGTTCTATTTTAAATGAGGTTTCCTTTATTTACTTTCACAATGAAATATGTGTCAATGATCAGGTGTCATTTTACAAGTTCGAATCAGGCATGCAAATGTAAAGACTTGTTTACGTCAATATAACCAGTTTGATTCAGCGTTGACTAGAACCCAGACCTCTTAGCTGTTACTGCAGTTCTCTTTTCTCTTGAACACGAATGCTGGATCGCTACTGTTGACACATAGTTAAATACCTTCCTGTCTACTTTGTTGTCTAACTGCTAGAGGGCAGGCTGTCTACTTAACTAATCTTGCATAATTTTTCTCAGCACAAGCAATTAATTTACAGCACTTATATTTATTGTCTCTGCTACTTATTTGGGAATAATCTGTCTGTGACACCTCTCAAACTCATCTCTCTGAGGCATTCTTGCATGTAACGTGCATTCAGCTGATGTAGAAGTGCTTCACTCCGGTCTTTAACTTTGGTGCTGGAGTGTCCCCGTTAGTCCCCCTCCCTGCTCCCCAAGCTGGGGGTACTTAAAAAAAAAAAACCTTTGCTGACATGTTCTCTTTTCTAACATGTACCATCTTAACCGTTTTTAAGTGTACATCCTTAAATATATTCATATTGTTGTGCGGTCGTCACTACCGTCCATACCCATAACTCTGGTCATCTCGTAAATCTGAAGCTCTATACCTGTTAAACACTAACTCTCTGTTCTCCCCTCCTGCAGATCCCCCAGGCAGCTTTCTGTCTATGGTTTTAACTACTGTATGTACTTGATACAAGTGACGTCATGTGTTCTTTGTCTTTTTGTGACTGGCTTATTTCACTTAGCATAACGTCCTCGAGGTTCATCCATATTGTAGCATATTGCAGAATGTCCTTACTTTTAAAAGATGAATAATATTTCATCGTATGAATATACCACGTTTTGGTAAGCCGTTCATTGGTCAGTGGACACTTGGGTTGCTTCCCCATTTTAGCTGTTGTGGATAATGCTGCTGTGGACATGAGCATAAGGACATCTCTTCGAGACCCTGCTTTCATTTCTTTTGGGTCTATACCCAGAAGTGGAATTGCTAGGTCACGTGGTAATTTCAATTTTTTGAGGACTGTCCATACTGTTTTCCATAGTGGCTGTACCATTTTGCATCAGCAGTACACAAGGGTACCAGTTTCTTCACATCCTTGTCAACACTTGTTTTTTTTGATAGTAGCCATTCTAATGAGCTGGGGATGTGGCATCTCATTATGGTTTTGATTTGCTTTTCCCTAACGATTAGTGATGTTGAGCATCTTTTTATGTGCTTGTTGGCCATTCTTATGTCTTTGACATGTGCTTTTTTTTCTTTTTTCTTTTTTTGGCTGTGCCACACAGCATGCGGGATCTTCGTTCCCTGACCAGGGATCGAACCCGTGCCCCCTGCAGTGGAAGTGCGAAGTCTTAACCACTGGACCACCAGGGAAGCCCCCGACATGTGCTTTTTACATCTTTAAAGTCCCCTGGTACATTTGGCCTGATAGAAGTGTTATCTGCGCATTCCTTCTAGACTAAGGAAATGAAAACAGGGGTCTTGCCTTTGAAAATCCATAGTATCCATCAGAGGGCCTGGTACCTCATGGGAGCTCAGCTGAGTAATGATTGTAAGTAATGACTGTAAGCTCTTTGAGGTCAGAGGTTTGTCTGAAGCTGCATGGGAACAATATCTGAGCTGGAGATCATGACCTACTCTGATGTATTGCTCTGAGCAGTTACTTTCACCATGGAAGGTTCTCATGTTTTTACGGCCTATTCGTAGTCTGTGCCATCTAAATTTTATTTATTTAATTTTAGCAGATAGTTTTGGAAACTGATGCAGAAGGAATGGCCAGAAGTTAAATGAACGTCCGAAGAAGAGCTTAAAGTTTCTTCAGCAACATCCTTTCTAAAAATAACTTGTTGCCACAATGTCAGTTTACACTGTACAGAGTAGAAATGACAGCAATATCCTTGGTATCCCTTCTTCCCCAAAGAGTTCATCGCTGCCTCTTCTCCCCCACGGTAGCAGGCTGAAGCAGCATTCAAAGTCGGATATGTCGGAATGTGAAAATGATGATCCGTTATTGCTATCCGCAAGTAAAACCAGAGACATAAATAGCACTTATGTTATCTCTGCCTGTAAAAAAACGGAAGATACACCCCTTCCCCCTAACCCTGTGGGTAGGTTAACACTTCAGAGGAGAGTGACAAGGAGCAAAGAATCCTCTCTGCTTGGTGAGTTGGGAGACACAACTGCGAAAACAGCAGAAACATGTCTTGCGTTACAACGTCGGGCTAAGACAGATTCTGTGGAAAAGTGGAAAGCAGCGCAGAATGTGGGAGGTAAAGGAGAAAACAATTGTGCTTCACCAGAAACTAGTATAAATGTAAAGACTGTGAATAATGATAGAAACTTTCTTGTCATACCTTCTGTACCTTTTGCTGCCGAGCCAAAAGACCCTGAGGTGAAGGCTGGTGGAAAATACAAAGAAACGCTTTCCGCTGTCGGTGGGGCAGACGAAAATGTTGCCCTTAAGTCCCTAAGTGATAGACCACCCGCTGGTTCCCAGAGTCAGACTGAAGCTGTTAGATCAGGACGCTTGGCAACAAAACCTATTCAGAGCAAGTTGGATATCAGAGTGTCAGGAACAGGAAGTTTACATCACAGAAGTGCTGGGAAGGATGGTGCGAAACTTGCACCTAAATTTGAAAGCTTAGAGAAAAGAACACCTTCGAAGTGTGTTACAGAGCACAGATCGACACCAAAGCATGGCACTCCTCAGTTTAAGAGTCCAGCTGCGTCAGTTCTGAAAAACAGGATGCCTACCCTTCAAGTTAAACAAAGGCCGAAAAGTTCTCTTCTTGCAAACAAAAGGGAACGGTCACGAGAAAACATATTCCTTCTTGAAGAAGAAACTGCACTTCGGAGAACCTCTACAGAAACAGACCCCCTAAAAGTGGAAAACAGTCAAGTGACGGTGGCAGTCAGAGTCAGGCCTTTCAGCACGCGGTACGTTCCCCTTTCTGTCTAAGGCCAGGCTGGTGGCGTGGGGCGCGTCCAGTTCCTCTCTGCCTTTGGGAAGGCAGTGTGTTCATGCATTTTCAGACTGGCTGGTGATTCTTTTATATAGATAGAACTTCTCGGTTCAGTGGTAGTATGTGGATTATTTTTGATGATTGGCTGTAAAATTAAAGAATCGAAATCACCGTATTTTGCAGACGTAAGTTTCCCTGGCTATACTGCTTTTTAAAAGTCTGAATGACTTCAGTCTAACTCAGTCTGCTCTCAGATCTGTAATGTACGGTGGGATCTCTACCTTTCCCTTGAAAAGAACCACAGCAGGTCACTCGTTCCCCAAAGAGGTCCTTCCAAAACCCTTTCCAGAGTGGTGGTCACCCCCTCATCATCTCTGCTATGTGGTGGTTATACGCTCATTTATTAGATTAGATTTTTAAAAAAAGTAAATTTATTTATTTATTTTGGGCTGTGTTGGGTTTTCGTTTCTGTGCGCGGGCTTTCTCTAGTTGTGGCAAGCGGGGGCTACTCTTCATCGCGGTGTGCGGGCTTCTCATTGTAGTGGCTTCTCTTGTTGTGGAGCACAGGCTCTAGACGTGCAGGCTCAGTAGTTGTGCCTCACGGGCTTAGTTGCTCCGTGGCATGTGGGATCTTCCCAGACCAGGGCTCGAACCCGTGTCCCCTACATTGGCAGGCAGATTCTCAACCACTGCACCACCAGGGAAGCCCTAGATTTGATTTTGATGGCAAAAAAAAATCCCTCCCCAAAAGTGCTTGTGGGTGAGACACTCACAGATTGCGGGTTGTGCTGAAAAAGATGACCCGCCCAGTGTGAATGTGGCATCTGGTTACCTTTACATTCTTGGAGAGATGACTGTGAAGACTTCACAGAGTCAGTAGTTTTTAACTCTGTTGTGGACCTAAGTGAGCTAGAGGAGGGTATGGTGACCCGGCAGTGCAGACGGACCTCTGGTTTGAACCTAAATGGCCAGCAGTTAAGGTAAGTTCCAGAGGGCTGTGGGCCTTTTAGCTGAAAATGTGGGGTCAGGGATAAGGGGAGAGAGCTCAGTACCAAAGAGCCTCAAGACTGTGCGGGGAAGAGGGGCAGAAGGGACAAGCCCGGGATGGGTGGCTGCCCTGGAGAGGATGGAGCGAGGGACCACGTGCTGATTCCAGACCCAGCAGGCACACCTGTAGCAGGCCCGCGGGGGAGGATGAGGGAGGTGGTTTCCGCAGTAGTTTCTGATCGAAAGCAGAGTTGGGGGCAGAAGGAGAGACCTGGGGCCGGACAAGGACTGAGATTGTTTTTCTGCAGCTCTGGAGCCAGTGAAAGATTTCCTACTAAGTCTTAGATGGAAGAAGGATGGACCCAAAGAGATAATTTAAAGGAGGAGGGACCTTTGGATTCATAGAAACGTAACTGGTAGCCCAAAGGCGCTTATGGTTCAGACTTGTATCTAACTGAGTTTGTTGAAATTGTGTTTCTTACCAGCTTTATATAGATTTGTACCTCCAAACTGTCTTTATAATATATTCAAACAAGTTTCCAGGTTTGAACTGCTGAGACAGGTAGATTGTAGTAGGCAGGATGAGAAAAGGGAGCGCTTAAGAGAAAAAGGAAAAAGATGGAAAATCCTGTAAAAGTAGGGGGCATTTTTCCAGACAAGCAACCTGGAACTCCATTTTCCCTTTGAGCAGTGGCACTGGAGCTGCAGGAAATAGATTTTGGAAACGCACTATCATTACGTGTGCTGGTCTGGAGTAATGCTGTATTTAACTAGTTTGAGGTCCTTATTACATTCTGTGGGAATAATACTCAGAATGGTTATAGTAACGATATTTTTCTCTGTGCTGCTTTTTAAAGAGAGAAGAGTGAAGAAACATCCCAGGTGGTCTTCCTGAACGGGGAAGAAATAGCTGTGGAACATCCCAGCATGAGACAGGTGTACAGTTTTGTTTACGACCTTTCCTTCTGGTCCGTTGATGAGTGTCATCCCCGCTTCGCGAGCCAGACGGCCGTGTACGAGGCACTGGCAGCCCCGCTCCTGGAACAGGCCTTTGAAGGCTTCAACACCTGTCTCTTTGCTTACGGTCAGACTGGCTCTGGAAAGTCCTATACGTAAGTTGTATCGTAAGTCCGATGGTCCAGAAATGCTTACATGTTTTGTGCGAAGCAGCATAGTTTAATAGCAACTGCACAGGCCTGGGCGCAAATCTCACCGTTTTACATACCAGTTCTGCAAACTTGGGCAAGTTACTTTGTCTCTGGGTTTCTGTTTATGCCTGAGATACTGTTTCGTTGGCCCCATTTTACTATAAACTCTTTCTCGTGTAAACCGAAGCCCAGAGAGGTTAATTGGAAGTATTGTTGTGAGAATTACAAGCAAGTCATCTGATCAACGGTATGGTAATAATACCTGTCCTAGAAGGAAATACTCAAATTTTAATAGTAGCTAGCACTTATTAAGTTTTTACTGTCTTCCAGGCCCTGTGCTAAAGGCTCTCAATTAGATAGTTCTTATTTATTCCCATTTTACAGAAGAGGAAATTGAGGTTTAATTTCTCCCCAAAGAACTTAAAAACCTAATTAGTTTTACTTCCTCCCTCTTCATAATGTATTTTCCAGGATGATGGGATTTAGTGAAGAACCAGGAATAATTCCAAGATTCTGTGAAGGTCTTTTTGCTGAAATAGCCAGAAAACAAACCCAGGAGGTATGTTCTCATAGTATCCGTAAGCCTTCTTATTAGACTAGAAAACGGTCAAACCAGTTAAAGTCGGAGTCGTGGCCGCTGAGGAACTGCTCAGCAGAAGATGTTGTAACTTCTGGTCGCTCTCCTTTCGGACAGTGGTTTGGGGGACGGGGGCTCCAGACTCAGAGGCGATTCCTCCTGCTGGACAGGGATGCAGGGTCCTCTCTTCCGCCTTCTCTGCCCAATCACCTCCATGGGTGTGGGGTGCATGTGGCGGTAGTTACGCCCCGTCGTGCGTGTCTGCAGTGGGGCGGCGGCCCGGCCTTCCCTAAGGACGGCAGGCGTCGGCATTAGGACGGCGGCAGTAGGAGAGAGGGGAGTGACGTGCAGATTCAGCCGGGAGTGGAGGTCACAGCCTCGCTCGTGCCCCGCACTGCCCCAGTGCTGGGTGCCCACGCCCCCTCACCCGGTCCTAGTGCGGCCAGCTGTTTGCCGGGCAGCCAGTTAGACCAGTTTTTCCGAAACTCTCTTGAGGATAAGAGCGCCTAGGAATGTGTGTGTGGGTGTACTTTCTGAAAAGCTTCTGGAGATTCTGGTTCAGTTGGTTTAGAGGGTAGCCTGGGAATTTATAATTTTCATACTTTTCCTCTAGTGATTCTTATAATAAGGGGACTTGGGAAAATGTTGTGCTGTACTTGGGAGCACGGAGTGGAAAGACCCGGTGCCTGTAGGGAAGAGAGTGTGATGGAGAAACGGGCCAGTACACAGTCGAGTACAGTCACTGAGATGCTAAATAAAGTGAAGTAAATACTAGGTTAGGATGAGGGCGGCGGCTATGGGAACAGGTAAGCTGGGGGCACGGGGTCCTTGGAGGAGGCGTGGCCCGTAGGTTAGGCCCCTCTGTTTAGCATCTGTTTTGTTTAGAGGTGGTGGAAGCCAGGGAGGGAGAGCAGGCGAAGGCGAGGGGTCTCTGGAGTGATCACGGGTCCGGGGGGGCTCCAGTTGTGGGGAGCGACTTTGTCAGTGAGAGGAACACATGAGACGGTTCAGAGCGTGGACTTTGGAGATGGCTTGAGCTGGAGTCCAGGTTCCACACTTCCATGCTGGAAGTGTGACCTCGAGCAATGTGCTTACCTTCTCTGAGTGCCTCAGCACAGAGCCTGGGGACGAGGAGGACGTTCTCCTAGGTTTGCTGTGTGAAATGCGTTCTGTGTGAAAGGTTTTGAACAGTGCCTGCCACATAGAGAGCCCAGCGAAGTGACTGTGGTTTTCTCAGTTTGGGATTATTCAGGGTGGTAGAAGATAACAACGTGCGGGTAGGGGTCTCGGAGGTGGGTGTAGCCACAGATGCCAGGCGCCTCGAAGGAGCAGACAAAGCATGATCCTCTGCGACGTGACCTCCCCACCTTTCGCAGCTCCCCTCCCACAGCGTGTTCCTCTCCAAGGCCCCCTGGAAGCCCCATAACACAGTACACTGTTTTATATATAATAGACATTAATGCATGTTTGTTGAATTCTGAGCCCCAATACCTGTATCCACAGCCCTTGTAAATAACCTGTAATTGCATGGGTTCACCTGTACCTGATCTCTATCCGGAAGTGCTTTGTTCCTCTCCCGGGACGCTAACTGTATCCTTCTGTCTGTGTTACTCAAGTGCTGTGTTGCGTCTCCAATTAGACTGTGAGTTCTCTGAGGATGAAGCCTGTCCAGTTCACCTCAGGTTCTCCCACGGCACCTAGAAGAGTGCTGTGTGCCTGGTAGGCCTAATAAATATTTGGCGAATTGAACATACATCTCTTTGATCTCCCTTGAAGCTTGTAGTTTCGTTAGCGCTGGGTGTTTGCTGACTCACTTTGGGCCTGTAGATGAAATTTATTTCTCTAACAAGGGAACATGCCCTAACTCAAAAAAGCTACATGGAAGCAAATTTTCCCTTTTTGGCTTTTATACCTTGTCTTTCAGAGTCAAAAGGAGGAGGAGCTCAGCTCTACTGAGTCTGGTGATTGTTTTCTGCGGCAATCAGGAATCACAATCTGATTTAAGATCCGCACTTAGCAGATCAAGTGTTCGCCCACAGGGTCCAGCTCGCTGCGTTCCTCATGCCTCACAGCCTTTTCTCCTCCTTCCCCAGCCTCTCTGGCACCCGCATCTCCCCTTTCTGATTGGCCGTTTTATCTATGGTCATGATTTCTCATTTTGGTTCTTAATTTTCTATTGCTCTGTCTTATCTGTTGGAGGGTATGGTATGTTTCTCTGAGATGGAAACTCGTGGGCGAGAACCTTGCCACATACTTCTGTATATCCTTCTCATATAGTCATGTGCATATAGCCATGCACATACTAAGTTAAATTGAATTAGGTGAATTTCCTAGAAGTTAGTAAGAAATGCAAGGACTTTTGTTGTTGAAATTTTCCTATATTAAGATAAAATTCACATAACATAAAATTGACCATCTTAAAATATAAAACTCAGTGGCATTTAGTACATTTATAATGTTGTGCAACCACCACCTCTGTCTGGGTCTAAAAAAATTTTCATCACCGTCAGAGACCATCCACGTACCATTAAGTAGTTACAACCCATTTCCCTCCCCTCAGCCCCTACGCTCTGTCTCTGTGGCTTTACCTGTTCTGGACGTTTCCTGTAAGTGGAATATCATGCAGCCTGAGGTTCGTCGGTGTCACAGCATGTATCGACACTTCGTTCCTTTTTATGGCTGAGTAACATGCCATTGCATATATGCGCCACGTCTTCCTTATAAGTTGATGGGCATTTAGGCTGTTTCCATCTTTTGGCTTTTGTAATACTGTTGCTATTACAATACACAGTTGTACAGTTGTGTACAATTTTTATTTGAGTAACTTTTTAAAATATTTATTTATTTATTTGGCTATGTCGGGTCGTAGTTGCGGCACGTGGGATCTTTCCTTGCGGCACGTGGACTCTCTGTTGTGCGCACGGGCTTCTCTCTCGGTGTGGCACGTGGGCTCCAGAGCGCGCAGGCTCCGTAGTTGCAGCGTTTGCTTAGTTGCCCCGCGTAGCATGTATCGACACTTCGTTCCTTTTTATGGCTGAGTAACATGCCATTGCATATATGCGCCACGTCTTCCTTATAAGTTGATGGGCATTTAGGCTGTTTCCATCTTTTGGCTTTTGTAATACTGTTGCTATTACAATACACAGTTGTACAGTTGTGTACAATTTTTATTTGAGTAACTTTTTAAAATATTTATTTATTTGGCTATGTCGGGTCTTAGTTGCGGCACGCGGGATCTTTCCTCGCGGCGCGTGGACTCTCTGTCGTGCGCACGGGCTTCTCTCTCGGTGTGGCATGTGGGCTCCAGAGCGCGCGGGCTCCGTAGTTGCAGCGTTTGCTTAGTTGCCCCGCAGCAACTAAGTGGGATCTTAGTTCCCCGACCAGGGATCGAACCCATGTCCCCTGCATTGGAAGGCGGATTTTTAACCACTGGACCACCAGGGAAGTCCCTATTTGAGTAATTTTTAATTTGAATTTATTTGTAATTCTTTTGGGTAGATAGGAGTGAAATTGCTGGGTTATACAGTAATTCTGTGCTTAACCTTTTGAGGAACTGCCCACTGTTTTCCACGACATTTGCACCATTTAACACTCCCACCAGCAACACTGGAGGGCTGGAGGGTTCTGATTTCTCCACATCCTCATCAGCATTTGTTGTTTTCCGTTTCCTTGATTACAGCCATCCTAGTGGGTGTGAAGTGGTTTCTTACCATGGCTTTGATTTGCATTTCCCTACTGACTTGTGATGTTGGACACCTTTCCCTGTGCTTGTTGACTATTTGTGTATCTTTTTTGCAGAAATGTCTGTTCAGTCCTTTGCCTACCTTTTAATTGGTTGTTTGTCTTTCTGTTGTTGAATTGTAAGAGTTCTTTATATATTCTGGTTACTAGACTGTTATCAGATATGATTTGTAAAAAGTGCAAGAACTTTTCAAATAAATTGTATGCTGTGTTTCTGTTCCTGCTAGGTCAGCTATCACCTTGAAATGAGCTTCTTTGAAGTATATAATGAAAAAATTCACGACCTTCTGGTTTGTAAAGGTGAAAATGGGCAGAGAAAGCAAACAGTAAGATTTAAAAACTTATTTGTTTTTAATTTCTGTTTTTATTGACGCATATAATTATATTGGTTCTCAAGATGATATATAGCTTAATTACTAAAATGCATGATAGCAAATGCTTGAGATCTAGTCTAACTACATTGCTATTTACTAAATAAGCTGAACATTATTGTTAATGGACATTAAACTAGTTATGAACTGTAACCTCATTTTACTTAAGCAAGTATTGTGTAGAAGTTAAAGATAAAACATTCTAAGATTTAGTTGGACCACTTATGTCAAATACCAAATTCCTAAGAGTCTGCAAAGCCAAAAAAGAATAAAAGTTTAGAAAACTGTATTGTTATTGTAGAGTATGTATTTCACTCGATTATTTAGCAAATTGATATCTCATAGCTCATATTTTCTGTGAAGTAGAAAGTTTCACAAAGGCATAAACTTTTTAAACAACCGCTATTAGAATTAAAAACTTCTGACTTTGGAAAGGGCTGTGGAGAGCGAGAAGCTAACATCTGAAGAGGTCACTTGACTCGCTCAAGGTCGTGCAGTCTGCTTTTGGCAGCATCAAGAGACTCACACAAAACTTGGCGTTTCCTTCCTGACCTCTACGTGTTCTTAAATTTCTGCTCACAAAGTTTAAAATGTATAATGTAAAACGGAAAAAATTGTTAGCTGTCTGAAATTTATTGCACGTATTTTAGAAAGCTATTTAAAAGCATATAAACAATAGCTACGGCAGGACTTAGGAATTAAACTAGTGAGATACTTGATGTTATGGTGTGTTGTCAGATACTGTGCAGATGTGAACAGTTTGTGGTCTTGAGGCGGTTTCCTAGTGCCTTACAGATGTGTTTCTGTGAGGACCTTTATATTTATTTCCGGGTAGAGACAGATCTCTTTACCGTAGACTCGAAATATAGAAAAAGAAGGTCATGTGAAATTCTCTTTTATATGAAGTATTTGCCTTGCTGTTAACGTGCCTCGTGTTTGCCCACAGCTGAGAGTGCGGGAGCACCCGGCCTCCGGCCCCTACGTCGAGGGCCTGTCCACGTGAGTGTGTGCAGCCAGGGCGCGTGACCGCTGTGCTCTCGGCAGCCTCCCCAGCCGTGAAACGCTGCGTCACTCCTTACTCTTCTCCCCTTAATATTATCCAGTTAAATGTTCCTCCTCTTTCCAAATAGAGTGTTAGCCGCTTGTTGTTATATTTGTTTATATCTCTCACAGCACCTGTGAAGTGCCTTGCATAGAGCATTAATTATACCGTGTAGGAAGTATTTGACTTTCCTCCCTTTCCCCTGCTAACCCATTAAGTTAAGCCTTCCCTCTCGAGCCACTTTTTTAATCTGTTACTTTAAGCTGTGGAGGCGAGAAGGTGCTGAGCTCAATGTTTAGAGTTAGAAATATGCTGAGAGTCATTTATTTGCTTTTCAACTCCAAGTGCTCTCTTTTTATATGTATACATATATATTTTTTTTATAAATTTGTTTATTTTACTTATTTATTTTTGGCTGCGTTGAGTCTTCGTTGCTGAGCGCGGGCTTTCTCTAGTTGCGGCAAGTGGGGGCTACTCTTCGTTGCGGTGCGTGGGCTTCTCATTGCGGTGGCCTCTCTTGTTGCGGAGCACGGGCCCTAGGAGCAGCAGGCTTCAGTAGTTGTAGCACGTGGGCTTCAGAAGTTGCGGCACGTGGGCTCAGTAGTTGTGGCGCACGGGCTTAGTTGCTCCGCGGCGTGTAGGATCTTCCCGGACCAGGGCTCGAACCCGTGTCCCCTGCGTTGGCAGGCGGATTCTTAACTATTGCGCCACCAGGGAAGTCCCAAATGCTTTCTTAAAGGAAAAGAAAAGTGGCTAGAAAAAATTCAGCTCCATTTAGTAAATATGGGACTGTGCTGAGACCCATACACACCCACACTACCACACCCATATATATGTGTACCTATACATATACCTGTACCTCTACCTACGCCTAACCACACCCACATATACAGGTACCTATACCTATGCCTTTGCCTATACATATGGGTTAAAGTTTATCTTTTGGTCTCATGATTTAGACTTGGATAGTACAATGTTAAGATTCTATAAGGTGCTTCATTATATTAAGAAAAATCATACTTTTTAAAATTTGTTAAAATGAAAACATTATTTTATTACCTCCCTTTTACAATGGAGAAAATGAAAGATTCTGTAAGAATCAGTATAGTAATAGCTATGGATTATTCCACTGTGGTATTCGTGGAGTAATTATGTGGTTGAAAGGTGGCTGATGTTTTATAAGGATGGGAGTGTGATCATGAGTAAAACTGACTTTGTCCTTTGCTTTTGTGAAATAGGAATGTTGTCAGCTCTTACTCTGATATCCAGGTAAGGTCCATTGTAATTGATCTTCTCTCCACTAGATAGAAAGATCAGTCATAAATATTCATAAGAATATTTCCCCTTATTTGCTGTTTGCATAAATAAAAGGTTAATTTATAAGGAACTGATTTTGTTTGTGTAAACTTTAAGCAGAAGAATTACTCTTATAAACGAAAAATTTAAACCGATCATCATGTCAGTTTAGAGTTATAGAAATAGCCTGTTAAAGGTGTTATTTCCTCATTCAAATTTCTATGACAGAAAAAAAATAGACAGCGGGAATGCAAATTCTTAAATAAGCATGTATTAATATTTTTATTTTATAAGCTGATTATAAATGTGTGTATATATGTGCTCACTCTACTCTGCTGTTCGTTACTTTGCTCCGGTGAGCCCCTGTCTGCAGGCCTGACCTCCTTCTCTCCTTTCTCACTAGATTTGGCTGGAACTGGGAAATAAGAGGAAGGCAACTGCGGCCACTGGCATGAATGACAAAAGCTCCCGCTCGCACTCAGTGTTCACCCTGGTGATGACCCAGACCAAGGTACTGTGTTGTTGATTCATTTCTTAGGTAAGATAGCCACTATATTCAAGTTTCATGTTTTCCTTATTTTCTCCTTTATTTTTTTATTTTTATCATCTTTATTGGAGTATAATTGCTTTACAATGGTATGTTAGTTTCTGCTGTATAACAAAGTGAATCAGCTATACGTACACATTTTTCCCCATATCCCCTCCCTCTTGCGTCTCCCTGCCACCCTCCCTATCCCACCCCTCTAGGCGGTCACAAAGCACCGAGATGATCTCCCTGTGCTACGCGGCTGCCTCCCACTA
This sequence comes from Neophocaena asiaeorientalis asiaeorientalis, assembly GCF_003031525.2. Classification (NCBI taxonomy): domain Eukaryota; kingdom Metazoa; phylum Chordata; class Mammalia; order Artiodactyla; family Phocoenidae; genus Neophocaena; species Neophocaena asiaeorientalis. The sequence goes on along the minus strand of NW_020173678.1, from coordinate 680,633 downwards.
GCTATCTGTTTTACGTTTGGTAGTGTATATATGTCCATGCCTCTCTGTTACTTCTTTGAATCAAAGGTAAAAGTCCAATCGTATAAATATATAACATAACTGGATTTTAGGACATATACACAGTAACGCTGAGTGGCATATATAGGAGTATGTTTTTCTCACTGTTTTAAAAATCAATAAAGTGATTATTGACTTATGATATTGATATTGTCATATCAATACATGATAATATATTATCAACAATACACGATAATTGTACAGTATTTGAAAAAACATATCAGAAAGTAAAAGATCTTAAATAATTCATCCGTAGGGTTCCACTGCTCAAATGAAACCCCTCTAAAGAGTTTGGTATATAATCTTTCAGTTGTTTTACAATCACATGTAAACAAATTTACAAAATCTGCAACAATTTTATACTGTTAAAACTACTTGCAAAACATTATTATTCACAGCTACATAATTTCCCTTTGACTGTTAAAATTCCTCAGATTTTTCTCTGCTGTTGGACATTTATGTTGTTTTTAAATGCTTTGCTACTTCAGGGCTGGGATGAACAGCACCTTTGTACATTAAGCCTTTTTTCTGTCTGTGGCGTAGCTATTGCGTAGCTATGGGTTTAGCCCTTTAAAGTCATTCCTTTTATTTTGTGTAGTCTGAGCACTGCTCAATATGTTCTTATAAATTGTCACAGATTCAAGAAGGGATAGCTTCAAAAGTAAGTGAGTGGTTTGTAATCTTGTCTAACTTTCCGTTTTGCAGACTTATATTGATGGCAAGTAATAAAAGAACTTATGATGTGTTATTTTACCGTGTTTTTTTAGTTTTTTTTTTTTTTATCGGCAGGCGGACTCTCAACCACTGTGCCACCAGGGAAGCCCATGATGTGTTATTTTAATGTCCTTTTGTCCCAGACAGAATTTGTGGAAGGGGAAGAGCTGGATCACAGAATTCGGAGCCGTATAAACCTGGTGGACCTGGCGGGCAGTGAGCGCTGTTCCGAGACCCAGACAAGCGGGGAACGGCTGAAGGTAAGGGTGAGCCCTCACGCTGGGGAGCTCAGTCCTGGCCACTGTTTTTAGGAGATTACTGGCTAAGCACGTAATCTTTTTTTTTTTTTAATATAAATTTATTTATTTATTTATGGCTGCGTTGGGTCTTTGTTGCCGCGCGTGGGCTTTCTCTAGTTGCGGTGAGCGGGGGCCACTCTTCCTTGCGGTGTACGGGCTTCTCACTGCGGTGGCTTCTCTTGTTGCGGAGCACGGGCTCTAGAGCACAGGCTCAGTAGTTGGGGCATGCAGCCTCTGTAGTTGTGGCTCCTGGGGTCTAGAGTGCAGGCTTAGTAGTTGTGGCTCGTGGGCTCTAGAGTGCAGGCTCAGTAGTTGTGGCACACGGACTCAGTTGTTCCGCAGCATGTGGGATCTTCCCGGACCAGGGCTTGGACTCATGTTCTCTGCACTGGCAGGCGGTATTCCTAACCACTGCACCACCAGGGAAGTCCCTAAGTGTGTAATCTTAACCAAGAATAACCTCTCTGTCCCTGCACTTTATATATAGACTGTGTTGCTGAGACTTAAAGAGGAACCCGTAGTTCTTGGTTATGATTGCTTCTCAGAGTCAGTTAGTAAATATTGAGTCTGAAGAAAGTTGGTAGTTTATGGAAGAAAGTATTTCCTCAGTAATTATATGAAGGAAGAAATATATTTTGTGAAATACATTTATTGCTGAGCAGTTCCTTTCAATTAAAATGTTTGATCTTGTCCCCAGGAAGGCGTGAGTATTAACAAGTCCCTGCTGACCCTGGGAAAGGTCATATCTGCGCTCTCCGAGCAGGCCAGCGGGAAGAGAACATTCATTCCTTACCGCGAGTCTGTCCTCACATGGCAAGTAGCTTTTGGAGTATAAGGAATTGTACAAAATAGAGTGAGTACTGTGGAGGAAAAGGGCATAGACTGACTTCATGTGACTCTGGGACAGAGCAGTGGTGAGCGGTATGGATTCCAGAGCCAGGCTACCTGGCTGTGCTTCCTACAAACTGTGTGACTTTGGGCAAATCACTTAATAGTCCTCCAGCCTGTTTCCTCATCTGTAAAATGGGGATAATATCAATACCTGTCTTTTAGGGTTGTAATGAGGGTTAAATGATGAATGAACTGTTATTAGTGCCTGATGTTTGAGCATATATGGTATCACCAAACACATTACTATGTGTGTGAAGTGAAGTTTAGCACACACTGGCTGGCGTGTAAGTGTTCAAAAAGTATTTTCATTAATGAACATGTATTTAACTTCAGATATATTACATTCAGATTCCATCTGTATTGATTTAATACCCAATTCTGATACGGACTGCATCACTGTTGACAGCAGTGTATCGTTATATTTGACTTATTATATTATAATTGCCACCTCAAAACCTGTAAGGGAGCAATGATTTTTTTAATGCCTTTTGAAAATTAAGAATAACTTTTGAAAGTTAGGAATAATTCACTCTGCATTCATAAATACAGAGCTTTTAGTCTCATGATCTTTTTTCTTCTAAAATAAGGCTTTTGCATGTAATAGAAAACAAAATTTGTGTTTATATGTTCATCCATCATTTTCTGCAGTTTTGAGCAGCTGCTTTGAAGGGCTCTGGTGACCCTGGAAATGCAAGGGTGACCAGACACACGGTCCCGCCCCTAAAGTAGCTCACAGTCTAGTATGGGGAGGGGTTTTACTAAATATTGGAGAGTTAACCATATTTTAAAATCTTTGCACAGACTATCGCTTCACAGAACAATATAAAAAGTGTGAGACGAGGGACTTTCCCTGGCGGTCCAGTGGTTAGGACTCTGCGCTCTCACTGCTGAGGGCCTGGACTCAATCCCTGGTCAGAGAACTAGAATTCTACAAGCTGTGCGGCCAGAATAAATAAATGAGAGGTGTGAGATGAAATAAAGTGCGCAGAGATCTAAAAATAGCTACAAATACCAAACAGTTCTAACCGGTGTCTGAGCGAGGAGCGCAGCACTGCGTCACGTGTCCCCGCGGTCTGCCTTGTGCTCTCTAGGTAGTTGTCATGAGGTCGTTGCAGAAGCAAAGTCTAATTGTGACTGTTTACCTTGAAGGCTGCTGAAGGAAAGTCTGAGCGGAAATTCCAAAACGTCGATGGTCGCCACGGTCAGCCCGGCGGCCAGCAGCGTGGAGGAGACCCTGAGCACGCTGAGATACGCCACCCAGGCCCGGATGATAGTCAACGCCGCCAGGGTCAACGAGGACGTGAGCGCCAAGTTGATCAGAGGTCAGCAGTTCCCTACAGACTTAAAGATCATCTTGCAAGAGTTTAGTCTCAAATATTCATCTCAGTGATGAAAATATGCAGTTTAAGGAAGTTAAAGATTTTTCTCTCGTATCTGTGTAATAGCTGCTAGCCATCATTCCACACTGATGAGGAAGGCGGATGGAAGGACGGCGGGAAGGAGAGTAACGGAGAAAGTCAGAAAAAGCTGGGAAATGGGGTGGGTGAAGGGAAGGAGCCAGCGTAGGAAACCCTCTATGGACTGAGTCGTGCTCCTGTACAGCACAGGGACGATAACGTCCTTTACTTTTCCTCCCGTGGCCTTGCCGCCGTTGTCTGTCTCTCACCTCTGCTTCCGCTTGGTTCATTGACCCAAAGGCTGCTTGGCCCTGGGCCTCCAGCACGGGCCGCCCTTCGCCAGCGCCGAGTGTCCGCCTTCTCTCGCTCACCTGCTCGGGGACCTTGCAGAAGGCGCATAGGTCCCTCAGAGGTGTGGGCCGGAGGAGGATGGATTTGCCGTCTCGTGCTCTCTTTTCCTGTTTGGAGCCCCTCGCGTTTACAAATGGGACCATTTTCATTAAAGATAAGCATTCTGAATTGCAGCCTGGCAAATCTGTCATCTTTATCTAACGTGTCCTTATGAGTACGGTTTGCCTGGGGCAGTCCTGGGTCATGGCTGTCATGCCAGTGTGACGAGTGGTGCCCCCGGTCCTTCTCAAAGGTGTCCCTCTTGGACGATACATTACGTGGCCATACTGCTTATGAGGGAAGGAAATTCATGAAGAGGGGAGCAGTTTTTCAGGTAAAGGTTAGGTAGAGATTTGTAGGTAAAGTAAAATTTCTGCAAGTATTCTGTTTTACTTAGTATTTAAAACTTCAAATAAAATAGAATATTGGAGGGTTATGTCTAGTGTGGGAATTACTATATATCAAATGTTATTGATCATGCCTCTTTCTACAAATATTTAGACTTGAAAGCAGAAATTGAAAAGTTAAAAGCTGCTCAAAGAAACAGTCAGAACATTGACCCTGAGCGATATAGGCTCTGTCGGCAAGAAATAACATCCTTGAGAATGAAGCTGTATCAGCAGGAGAGAGACATGGCAGAAATGCAAAGGTGGGCTCTGGTCACTGCCTTCGATTGACTGGCGGGGGGCAGGGGTCGGGAGAGGGGGCGGGGGGTGGAGGTGGGGACGGGAGGCTGAGGAGGTACCAGAGTCTGCCTTTATCCCTGCCTTCCCTGTGAACAGAGCAGCTTATCCCCAGACCATTACGTTTTAAGTATTCCCTAGTGGTTTCCTCATCTCAGTCGATTGTCTCTTGATTCTCAGTCTTATAAACCTGGATATTTTTAACTCTTTTAAACTCTCGTTTGTCTTTGGTAAGAATGTGGAAAGAAAAACTTGAACAAGCTGAAAACAGGAAACTTCAAGTAACAAAGGAGTTACAGGTATCGTTTCAACTCTCTAAACTGATTTGAAAATTTGTAAAGAAATATGACAGTAAATATACAGATGTACTTTCTCAAATTCCAGGCCAAGGAATTTGTTTTATCCTGTGGAAAGTGGGAAATCATTGAAAGTGTTTGACCAGGGAATCGACATTTTGAGAATTAGTTCAGAATTACTTTGGTGTAGGGTGTAAGCAGGACTGAAGCCAAGAGGGACTGTTGGCAGGGCGGGCAGAAGGCTGCCTCAGTGGTTCAGGCGGGAGGTGCTACGGGTCTGAACCAAGGTGATGGCAGTGGAGACGCAGCGGCAGGACCTGACCTGCTGTAGACGTCGGTGGGTGAGATCAGGCACATCTGGTGATGCTGGGTTGAGCCGTGAGTAGGCTGAGGATGGTGCCAGGACAGAGGGTCAGCATCTTCCTGGGAGTCTAAGAAGTATGGTGGTCACACTTACGGGGAAGTCGTGAGGAGAGGGTCTAAGAGACCGTTAATTAACTGAGTCCCACATACCGCGACTTAAATGTTTAATGTTTTAGGTGGATCTAACAGTTTCATGCTTGTGATTAAAGTTAATTTTTTTTCTGACTTCTACTAGAAAGCAGGAATTACATTTCAAATGGACAACCATTTGCCAAACCTGGTCAATCTCAACGAAGACCCTCAGCTGTCGGAGATACTGTTATATATGATAAAAGAGGGAACAACTACAGTCGGAAAGTATAAACCAAACTCGAGCCGTGACATCCAGTTGTCGGGGGTGCTGATCGCCGACGAGCACTGGTGCGTTCCTGCCAAGTACTTTTCCAGATCTTGATGACTGTGGCTTTCTTCACATGAGGCATTCACTCACACTGATTCTTTGGTATAAGTTTTCGAACGCATCTTTTAGCCAGGAAAAACAGGCAGTCTGAGTGTTTTGTAAGGATGGCAGGTCAGTTACTCTCAGTAGGAGATACGATGTAGTATCGCTCTATCAGAAGTTATCCCTCAGCCAATAGATCTAAACTTCTATCCATCATCTATGGCAGGATTTTTGATTGGGTTGACAAATTTTAAAATTTGTTCACATGAATTGAACAAATTTTAAAATTCATTCATATGAATTGAATGATACTGTGTTGTTAGGGTGATAGTACATGTAAACTGTTGTAGCTCCACAGTGTGTTTTCATGATTTGTCCATGTTGATGCTCTCTCATTTTTCCACTGTAAAGTACCCTGTTGTATGAGTCTACCTGTCTACTTGGTTGGTGGGCACTTGGGCGGTGTCTCATGTTTTGCTCCCCCAGTACTGCTGTGGGCGCTCTTGGATGCGTCTCCTGGTACAGACGGGCAGAGCTTCTGTGGGGCGAGTTTCATACCCTGAGTTAGGGCCCTCGGGGCAGCCGCTGGGAACCCGGGCGGCCAGGCCCTCCTGTCCGCCCCGCTGCGCTGCGTGAGTCTCTGATGATCTTCCTGTTACCCTCCCTATACGGTGATCATTGTGAAGTTCGGGAAGATCGCTCCTAAGTGGTGTGTCCAGCAGCAGAGATACCAGGCTGCAGCATATGTGCATAGCCACCTTTATGAGGTAATTTCAGATTGTTTTCCAGAATGGCTGCACTCTGCCGCCCTTGGCGCTGAGGTCCCTGTGGCCCCGCATCCTTGCCGACCCTTAGCTGTCAGGTGGATGTGAAATGGCGTCTCGTGGGGGATGCGTGTTGCATTCCCTTGACTGATCCTGTTCACCTGTTCTTGGGCCATCTTTGTTTGCTCTTCTGTAACCTGCTTGTTCGTGGCTTTTGTCCATTTTTCGATTGTGTTGGGTTTTTTCATAATTTTTAGGAGTTTTTTAATATATTTTGGTGGCCCAGCTTTTGTGAGTTTCCTGTGTTGTAAATGTGTTTTCTCCAGCGTGTGGCTCGTTTCACCCTCTTATGGTGCCTTTTGATGGATCAGAGTTCTTGGTTAGTGTAGTACATAAGTCAGTCTTTTCCTTTATGGTTGTCAGTGTTTGTGTCTTGTTTAAGAAATCATTTCTACACTGAGGTCATAGAGACAGTCACCTAAATTATCTTCTAAATGTTTTGAAGTTTTGCCTTCACATTTAAGTCCTTAAGTCGTATGGAATTTTTTGTTTGGTGTGAAGTAGGGATCTAAATTCATTTATTTTCCACGTGAATAACCAACTCTACCAGTGCCGTATATTAAATAACATATGGCTGTTTTTGTGACCTGCAGCGTTCATACAAAAAATCTCCAAAAATCCAGTGTGTTTTCTCACCAATATTGCATGGCCTGAGGTCCTCGAGCCCGCGTTGTCTTTGTACCCGGCGTGGCACGGCTTCTTGATCCTCAGATCCTCTTTCTCTTTCATTAATTAACCATTTTCTATAACAGATAAACCCAGAATTATTTATGCTTGTAGCAAAGATACAGAACATGCCCCCAAAGAGTTGAGAGTCCAGGGGGACCAGGAAGTCCGCCACTCGCCTGGCACTTGGTGTTTCCCCTTTTAGTACACGGATAGGTGTTTGTCTCACTCTCTGGACCGTGAACTTCACGAGAGCAGGTTTCGTGTCTGTCTTCACTGATGACATACCTGGCACGTGGGGCTCAGTGGACAAAGGAGCGCCAGTACCCATCAGTTTATATTAACATTAGGTGGGTCTTAGCTACTTAGTGCTTAAAAGTAAAGAAAGAGAAGGAAAATTCACCTCTAGCTTTGAGCCCTAAAGAGAAGCTGCTTAGAGGGCTCTGGCCTTGACGAGTGATGGAGATAAGGGAGAGGATGTCTTATGTCGACGGAGCGATTCAGGTAAAGGAGAGAAGCTGATGTTAAGGCAAATCCAAGTGGGGTTCTTATGGAAAATAGTGGTGGGTCAGGGGGTTGGTGGTTGAAGCTGGATGGGGGGTGGGAGGGGGCAGAATGCTAAAAGGCCAAGGGCTTTTGATGGCAGAGCAGATAGAACTGGGAGAGAGGAGGCGTCAGAACAAGCAGACCTTGTTAAACCTTTATGGGGTTAGGACACTAGGCTGGCGGGAGGGTGGGCTGTTCTTCCCAAGTCCTCTCCTCTAGGTGCTCAAGTTCAACTGTCATTCTTTAACGGGAGATCTCGGAGCCTTGTCTGGAGCTGGAGGTTTTGTTTGGGGCTCAGCTTTTGCTACAGTTTTCTCTTTCTGTCCAGTTAATCCAAAGATAATTGGATTTTGGAGTTTCTTTCCTATTTTCTGAATAAAAAGACTCAAAAGGATATATAGCATTTATAGTTGAGTTTCAACAGTATCATCTTATCGTCAGAGTTCAGTTAATTAGACGTCCAAGGAGTGTGCTTTTATCTCCATGCTTTTCCTTCCTCTGTATTACCCCTCTTTTCATGGGAGGAAAATGTTGTTTGTCCCATTATTAAAACTCATAAATGAAACCAGAAAGTTAGAAAAGTAAAACATAAAAATACTTAAAACTCTTCCATTCATAAAGAAACCACTGTCAGTATTTTAGTGTATTTTCCCTTAATGTTTGTGTTTTTTTTTTTTTTTCCATTTCTGGGGAAGAGGGGCTGGTATTTTTTTTAAGTAGTTTTAATCAAAATACATAGGATGAAAATTTTTCCCACCACTGGTGGATAGAATTGCTAGAGAAGCCAGGCTTTTTCACCAAACCTTCAAAATCTAATTGAAGGAAAATAAGAGAGTTCTAAGTCATTATGGTCACAAATTGATATGAACCTTGACACTAAGGGAATAACTCAAGGAGGATTATCTGTATTGCCTTTTTCTTACTTGTTAGTCTGTCCTGTAGTTGTAACAATGTGCATCCTGTCTTCACAGCACCATCAACAATTTCGATGGGACCGTGAGTATCATCCCAGCTGGGGAAGCAAAGACATATGTAAATGGAAGACTTATTTTGGAACCCACGGTATTACATCATGTAAGTTGGCTGCTGCTAAGATGTGAGAAATTGTTTGACTTTGGGCAAGCGATCTAGTTTTTCTGAGCCGGGTTCTGTCCTCTGTAAGATCAGTAGTGAACGGTATGAAGGACTTTCTGGTTCTAACGTTCTCTTACTTCACGAATTGCCTGCCTTTGCGCAGAGACCGCAGTTCTGTTATGGTGGGTGGGCCAGCCCCCAAGGAGCTGTCCACCAGCAGCAGCATTATGTGTCCCGGGAAGAGCTGGGCTTTGGAATCAGGCCAGACAGGGTCGAAGCCCTGGCCCTGCCACTTGCCATATGACCTTTGAAAAGTTATTAAGCTCGGGGTGATTGCCTGTCACCCATGTCAGGACACTTTTGAGAGCATTTCAATAATTATATTAGGAGAACAGGCATGAACTATTCTGTTGAAGGCAAAGCAAGACGTATGGTCACTTGGTAAATATCCTGTCTTTCAGGAGGGATAAGGGAGGAGTAGGTGAAAGAATTCATGCATAGTTCTTAATACAGTGTCTGCAGACAGTGAGCTCAGTGTGCGCTTATCACTGTTACCGTTAAGCTCTGTGCTCTGTTAGTTTCCTCATTCCTAAAGTCGGGATAGTAACATGCATAGTTGTGAGACATCAGTGAGATGATGTATGTGTAGAGTGTCAGATGTGGTTCTTGGCCTGTAGGAAGCATTTCATAAATGTTAGCTGCCGTGATTTTTATGTTTATCATTAGTGATACTAGACTATTGAATTGTTGAACATAAGGGTTTGTCCCACGGAATTTTTTGCTTCAGACTCACCTCAAGGAGTAAATCTCTTGTGTGCTTTAGGGTGATCGGGTGATTCTTGGTGGCGATCATTATTTTAGATTTAATCATCCAGTAGAAGTCCAGAAAGGGGAAAGACCGCCCAGTAGAGATACTCTTGTGAGCGAGGGTCCAAGAGACTTCGAATCTGCAAAAAATGACTTGCTCTTGGCACAGAGATTACAGTAAGTATTTTTGTTGGTATGAAACAGTAAGTATACGGGAGAGGGCTATGGAGAGCCTTAATCAGGTTGTCCTGACTGCACTCGTTAACTCTTTGGGTGCCGATTTCTAGCGATGTGATCTTTCCTCTTCTGTGTGCATTCATTCAACAAACAAACTTAGCTCCTACGCTGGAGGAATTTGTCTTCTTATGGGGCTGACGGACAGACAGACAGAGTGCCCTGACAGAGCCCTGCACCGTGTGGAGCTCCTGGGGTGACTCCTGCCCCGACCAGGGGTCAGCGAAGGTCTCGTGAGAAGATGTCCCCTGGGAGGGAGTCGGCCAGGGGAAGCCTGGGGAGTGGACCCTTATTTACTTTTCTTCTTTTGCCCCAGTTTTAGCTGAGGCAATATTGTAGGAGTTCTGATTTCAGCAGGATCCCTGTAAAATAAATGGCAAGTAACAGAAATAAAATGCTAAGGCATTTGGACTTTATCTTAAAGGTTATGGGGTCATAAGAGAATTTTAAGGAGACATGAGACAGACATGATGGGGATCACATTGCAGAAGGGTGGCTGTGGTCCAGGTCTGGAGGGTGGAGGACGGTGGAGCCGGGTCCCAGGCTGCAGTGCAGTGGAGGCTGGGGGGTGAGACGGGCATCTCGGGCTCACAGGGAGAGAAGTATCCGCACAGAGGATGGAGGCGGGGGGTGGGAAGGATGAGGGGGGTGGG
>NW_020173678.1:630344-670206 GCF_003031525.2 Neophocaena asiaeorientalis asiaeorientalis | reverse complement strand
ATGACCGGGGTGGGCCACACGAGCCCTGCTTTGTCACCTTGTCAGAAGTCTGAGCTTGCTCTGCCCTCTTTTTTTTTTAAAGTTGTGGTACAACGCACATAGCGTAAAATTCACCTCTTTAGCCATTTTCAAGTGTGCCGCTCCGTGGTGTCAAGTAACGCACAGTGCTGTGCAGCCTCAACCACGTTCTGTCTCCAGAACTTTCTCATCACCCAGCTGGGGCTCTGTACCCACTAAGCAACGGCTACCCTCTCCCCCCAGGCCCTGGTAGCCATTAGGTCCTCTTTCTTTTGACATTCTTATTCTTTTTTTTTTTTTTTTTTTTTTTTTTTTTTTTTTTTTTTTTTTTTTTTTTTTTTTTTTTTTTTTTTTTTTTTTTTTTTTTTTTTTTTTTTTTTTTTTTTTTTTTTTTTTTTTTTTTTTTTTTTTTTTTTTTTTTTTTTTTTTTTTTTTTTTTTTTTTTTTTTTTTTTTTTTTTTTTTTTTGCTGCCTTGGGTCTTCATTGCTGTGCGCAGGCTTTCTCTAGCCGCGGGGAGCAGGGAGCAGGGGCCACTCTTCTCTGCGGTGCGCGGGCTTCTCACTGCGGTGGCCTCTCCTGTTGTGGAACACGGGCTTCAGTAGTTGTGGCTCATGGGCTCAGTCGTTGTGGCTTGTGGTCTCCAGAGTGCAGGCTCAGTGGTTGTGGCGCACGGGCTTAGTGGCTCCGCGGCATGTGGGATCCTCCCGGACTAGGGCTCGAACCCGTGTCCCCTACCGTGGCAGGCGGATTCTCAACCATTGCACCACCAGGGAAGCCCTGACATTCTTATTCTAATTCAGTAAAATTGGGTATGGAAATTTTATGCAGTACAGTTGTTAAAGCGTCGGGTTTTGTTGAGAAGAAAGAAGCTTTTGGTTTTCTGTAATCACCAATCCTTTTCCCCCCATACAGTGAAAGGTAATTTAATATTTTGACTTCTCAAAATGTCTAAGTGTTACCTGAAAACTGGGTTAACCTCTTGGTGGGTGTCGAGCCAAAAGACACAGCCAGGCCAAAGATCAGGAGAAGGAAGGATGCATTACCTGCGTCAAGTAAGGAGAACATGGGAACTTTCCCAAAGGCGTGCTTCCCCAGCAGTAAGACTGGGGAGGTTTTAAGCTAAGGGTACATGCGTGTTCGTGAAGGGGCCCGAGCAGGGGAGAAGTCAGCATAGAATCAGGGCAGGGATCGACAGAGTCCAGGCTTCAGTTGACTGAAGCCACGGGGGTCACAGAAGGTCAGCATCTCCATCCCTGAGGTTCCCGTTGACCTGGTGGCTGAGCTTCAGGCTAGCCTTCACCATTGACTCAGAGCTGCCAGTCTTCACAACGGGTGTCTTATCTTTGCTGTTGTTGTTTCTCTTGCCTGATAACAGTCGTCCTTTTTTTTCCCTCGAGATCATTGGTTTCTGAGGCCTGTTCAAGGGCAAGCGCTGTGTCCAGGCTCAGATCGCAAAACGGCTCAGGCCAAACGTGGCTTCTCTTGTGTCAAGAAAGCCCCACCTGGTTCTCTCTCTGGGGGACCCCCCACCCTGTCTGCTTACAAAGTTATTATAGATGATTGGAAAAATATGGTACAATCTCTGCTTTATCGGCTCATGTATCATGCTCTTAGAGGCATTTCAATATATTCCTAATCTGTGACCTAAACATGAATTGAAAGATAATGACATGAAATAATTTTTGCCCTAACCGTTGTTAGTTTAACATAAGATGCCCATATTTTGTGTTTACTACAATGTTAACTGTAATATTTACTCCAGTGTTCACTGTAGCATAATTATGTTATAAACATATATTTTATGTTTTTATGCAAGTTAAAACATTTCTGTATAGCTTAAGCATTAGAAAAACATTTGCTTAAATATCGAGCATCTGCAATGGTAATTAAGTTAGAAATGAGCACATTTTCAACCTTTTATGTTTTGTTTGTATAAACAGTTCTAGAGCTAATAAACATTTCAGAATGCTGCTGACAGAATGTCAGAAATGAAGTTTTGAGATTTGAACTTTTGTTTAATTTAACATCTTAATATGATTATGAACTATTATAGCATATGAAGAATTCTTGACAGAGTACCCTGTAACTATTGAATATTTTGCTACCTGTAGACTTGAAGCAGAAATAAAGGAGGCGCAGCTGAAAGCAAAGGAAGAAATGATGCAGGGAATCCAGATCGTGAAAGAAATGGCTCAGCAAGAGCTTTCCTCTCAAAAAGCTGTGTACGAAAGCAAAATAAAAGTCCTGGAAGCAGAACTGGTAAGAGGCAGAACTGTTTTCTTTCTCTGCCGCTGCAGGGCCCCGGGGGAGCGTCAGAGGGGAGATCAAGGCTGCTGGGCGGGGGGGAGGAGAAGCAGACAGGCTCTGTCCCCCAGCCCTCGGGCAGCCCTGCCTCCCAGAAGCCCATCTGGAGGGCAGCGCTCTGAAAGGTTTGACTAGTGATGGCTATTTTCGGTTGGGTTAGTCAACCTGGATGGGGTGGAGAAGCATTGGGGCACCTTTTCTATCTGTGAGTCAATTTCCTGTGCACTGATTTTTACAAAGGGACTTTTGTACCATTTTGGTATCATTTTTGAAGAATTGCTCTATATCTTTGCCCTATTTATTTTTTATTATTGTATGTCAAAGAAAGAAGAATGTCAAAGAAAGAAGATACAGGAAATAAATAACCAAAAGGCTAATTACAAAATTGAGGAACTAGAAAAGGCAAAGCAGCGTTTTGAACAGGAAATATATGTCAACAAAAAGCGGTTAGAAATGGAGACTTTGGCTACGAAACAGGTAATTTCATTTTATAGCTAGTCTGAGCTATCTTGAGGAAAAGCTGGATTTTTCTTTTTTTTTTAAAGAGCTTATGGTCTCTTGATGGGCGATGGCCAAATCCAGGTCTGCAGGGGAGAAGGGGCTTCCTGCCTGAAAGCCTCTGTCCTCAGATGTGCTCACACAGATCTTTTCAAAGGGACAGAGCTGTTGTTTCCAGCGAGTTCCAGTCGAGTGTTCTCTTTCCCTGGTCCACAGCGACCCTGTGGTCAGTCACGCCGAACGATGTTAGGAGTGAGGTGATACTAGGGCGTGGTATATAGAAGGGGGGACGGCTCAGCTCCTGGACCGGTTACATCCCGGTGCCAGGGTGGAAGGAGCAGCGAGCAGGCCGTGTGCCTGCGTGAGTCCTCAGGGAACTACCTCAGCCTTGGGAGCTCAGGTGCTGACTTCCCTCATCTCTCTGAGCACAGAGGCATCTTTCAAGGGCAGCTCACGGTGGCTCTCCAGGTGCTGGACCAGCAGCCTCAGCATCGCCTGGAGACGTGCAGATCTCGGTCCATCCAGAACTGCCGAATCACATCCCCTGGGGTGGGGCCGGAATCCCTTCTAACCAGCCCTGGAGGGGGGCCCTGAATCCCGAAGGGGGAGCCCCTGCTTTCGTCTCTGCTGCGACTTCCTACATCTTCAAGTTTTACTCTCAAACGGCAGTTTTCCTTCTTTCCTTCCTAAGTTTATGGTGGGGTTGGGGGTAGAGGAAGATACTCGCAGTAACCCCAGAGTACCAGTACTATAAAATGGTGAGAATACATATATTAGCCGATTCCAGAGCACGGAGGGACTTAGTGAACCACCCAGGAGAGTTTTAAGAGAAGAACAGACGTGTTTAAATCTTGAAAACAATCATCATTAGTGGGCTGTTATAAGGCTTATTTGTATCAAGTGAGGTTTTTTTGTGTGTGTGTGGTACGCGGGCCTCTCACTGTTGTGGCCTCTCCCATTGCGGAGCACAGGCTCCGGACGCGCAGGCTCAGCGGCCATGGCTCACGGGCCCAGCCGCTCCGCGGCATGTGGAATCCTCCCAGACCGGGGCACGAACCCGCGTCCCCTGCATCGGCAGGTGGACTCCCAACCACTGCATCACCAGGGAAGCCCTCAAGTGAGGTTTTTAGGTGTATTTTTAATTCAACTTTTTAATTTAGTCAACAAACTCTTGAGTAGTTTTTTTCCTTTTTTTCTGAAGGTTTTTATGTTCCTATCAATGGGGAGAAAAAGATTAATCTATGTTATAAAAATTCCTAATGATTTTGTTGTGGGGAAAAAAATCATTTTATAAAGATACTTTATAAATCATTTTTTAAAAGCCTTTATGCTTAATAAAACACGTACTGTGAAATGAGAATTATGTAGTGCATTACCATCGTCAGTCTGGTTTTCTAATTTCTCTCTTTGCATGTTCTCGTGTACGGCTCCACATGAATGAATATCAATTAGGCTTTAGAAGACCACAGGATCCGCCATGCAAGAATTCTGGAAGCTTTAGAAACTGAGAAACAAAGGATTGCTAAGGAAGTACAAGTTCTACAGCAAAATCAGAGTAATAGGGATAAAACTTTCACAAGTGAGTATAGGACGATTGTAGCAGGTATTTTCTTAAGTTACGTATGTTATTTCATACAATTAGTAAAATGTTCATATTCTTTGTATATTCAAACATTTTTTTCTGGATGTTGCTGACTTCTCTGGATCTAGATAAATTTGTATGAATGATTATTTTTAGGATATTCACTTTTTAGAATATTTAGTTATATAAGCAAATAGTAAACAGAGTTCCAAGTATTATTTTAATGTGTATTATGCTTTTTAAAATGTCTTACTCTAATCCTTAATTCTTATTTTATAAGAATTATTAATCTGAGTTGTGCTTAATCATTGCATACTTCGTTTTCTTTCTCACTTGAAAGTTGTTATTTTTTTTGTACGTTTCTACATTCCTGCGTAGAGCACAGCATTTTTTTTCAAATATTTATATATTTATTTGGCCGCGCCTGTGCGATCTTAGTTCACGACCAGGGATCAAACCCAGGCCCCGGCAGTGAGAGCACAGTGTCCTAACCACTGGACTGCCAGGGAAGTCCCCAAACACAGGCTGTTTAATGTAAACTTTCTTTTTTTAATTATAGAAAGTTTCAAATAAACTATGAAAGCAGAGAGATTACTACAGTAAACTCTTCCATACTTATCATCCATCTTCAACAGTTACCCACACATGTTCAGTTTTGTTCCAGCCGTGCTCAATCCCCCTGCCCCCCTGGACTATTCTGAAGCCACTCCCAGACATCCTATCACCTGATCTGTAAATACTTCACTATGTATCTCCAAGTTAGATAAGAACTCTCTTTTCTCTCTTTCCCTGTCACTCTTTGAAGCATAACTCTGATATTATTATTACACCTAAAAATATTAATAATAATTTCTTAAACATTAAATATCTAGTCCCTATTCAAATTTTGTGGACTTTGTCATAATTTTTAAAATCTATTCGGTTTGTTTGAATCAGGATACAAATGTGGTCGTCCACACCCTGTGTTTGCTAGATGTGCCTTTTTTTTTTTTTGCAGTACACGGGCCTCTCACTGCTGTGGCCTCTCCCATTGTGGAGCACAGGCTCCGGACGCCACCAGGGAAGCCCTAGATGTGCCTTTTAAGTCTCTTTTAATCTGTCAGCTGGCTCTTCCTTCCTCTCTCTCTGTCCCCTTGTAATTCATGTATTGAAGAAGCCAGGTTCTCTACCTGTAGAGTTTCACAGATTCTGGGTTTGCTGACTGTATGTCCAGGCTGTTGCTTATGCCTCTACATACCCTGCAAAGAACCCGTCATCCAGGTTCGGTGTTTTAGCAACAATACTTGGTAGTTGTGCCGTATACTTTCCATAACTTCTGTTTTTAAATTACCTTGAAACAGTTACATCTGTTGTGAGAGATAAGAACATTGTATTAATACATGTTTTTATTCCTCTTAGGTCCTAAAACAGTACCATGCAATGAATACTTGATTTTTTTTATCCACATGAACAATGAATTTCACTCTTCCAAAGTAATGTTTTTAATGGAATGCTGGTTATAAGTTTGACTGAACAATATAGAAAATGTTTATGATAAAATCTTAAATTTGAATTAGGAACGTGGAATTGTGGACTGAAAGTGTTTTTATGTCCTAACATATCTCTGTTTCTGTCTTTATCTATTTTTTAAATTTCAGGCAAAATAAAAAAGAACTGTGGTTCTATTTAAGTTAAGGCTGTAGTATACTTTACCTAATACTTTAAATAAATTAGAAGTTAGGAAAAAAAGAAATTAGAAAAAAAAAATCTTTAAAAATATTAGAAGGAAAAGCAGCATCTTTGGCATTTCCTTGTTTACAAAACCCGTATCCTCTCTCTGTGAACTTCAGTTTTCTTCCATGCCTCCACAGGTGAAAGACCTCATTTTGTATGAAGAATATTTTATTTCACCAGTGAGGCTTGAAGAAAAGTTACTGAGTTATCACCTTCACCTTCTGTGATGTATCGTTAGAACTATTCGTTTGAAGTCAGTTTTTTTCAGGACGTGTTGTGCCTGGTGGCGTGTTAGTGCTCACATACGTGTTCTGAATCTTCTCCGTGTGCTCTCTGCTAGTTCAGCCCAGTTGGAGCTCCATGAAACTCTCCGTGATGATTCAGGAAGCCAATACCATCAGCAACAAGTTAAAAAAGAATTATGTTTTTGGCAGGTGAGTGATTATCTTATTTGTAAAGTAATTCGTTGTTTTAAACTAGTCACACTTCACGCTTCATGTGATTTTTTTCTGTTTTAGTTTCTCTAAGGACATGGTATCCTACATGCCTGTCCAGGAGCAAGCGGGTGTCATAATCCCCAGGGGCACTTCCAGATTCCCCTCTCAGAGCTCACTTTGGAGTGAAAAAGGCTTTCAGCAATTAACATACTCGTATATTTTATAAACAATAATTTTAGATGTTTTAGGAATTCACTAATTTTCTTTTGAGTTGAGAATTTATAAGTATTCCACATTTTAAAAGGAATATACAATATTAGAACTTTTCGGAAATTATTATATAAGAAGTTATTTTAATATAGTATATACTAGACACGATTATTAGTATAACAAAAATACTTAACTATGGAGAGATTTAATCAGTGGTCTGAATTTTTATGGGAGTCATTCTAATTCGGAAAACTCTAGGTTATGTATGTTTTAGGAGAAGCATTTTTTTTCTTTGGTTTTTCTTTCAGACATGTTGTATCAGATAAAGGAAGTAGTTCTGACACTTGTATTCAGGTTCGTAACCTGCAACTAGGGGTCTCAACTGTCTGGAGTCTGGAAAAGTTTGAGTCTAAGCTTGCGGCAATGAAAGAACTTTACGAGGTTTGGAATATTATTAAAATCTCTATAAACTTTTTGAAATAAAAATATTATATGTAAAAACTTACAGGATTCTGCCAGATTATAGCCTTAATGCTTGAATTGTGTAGTGGAAAAATGAAAATAAACTAGTTAACTCAATCTAGAAAAGAATAAACCTAAACCAAAGGAGAGTAAATGAAGGAATCATTAAAAATAAAAGGAATAGTTGACAAATTAGAATTAATAAACTCAGGCTTCGGCTCTTTGAAAAGAAGAACATGTGATTTTAGGAATGGACGTAGCATTTAAATAAAGATCTCAAGCATTTTAAGATTATTTTACATTTTTATGTAAATAAGTTTAATAAGTAAGCTAATAAGTTTAATAATTTTCTAGAAAGTAAAGATTTTTCTAGAAAAAGAGAAATTATGAAAGTTGATTTAATAGGTGACTAACCGAGCAAATAAATTGAAAAGTTTGTCAGTGAACTAGCCTGAAAAAAAAAAAAAAGATGCTGGGCTTCCCTGGTGGTGCAGTGGTTGAGGGTCCGCCTGCCGATGCAGGGAACACGGGTTCGTGCCCCGGTCCGGGAGGATCCCACGTGCCGCGGAGCGGCTGGGCCCTGAGCCATGGCCGCTGAGCCTGTGCGTCCGGAGCTTGTGCTCCGCAGCGGGAGAGGCCACAGCAGTGAGAGGCCCGTGTACCGCAAAAAAAAAAAAAAAATTAAAAAAAAAAAAAGATGCCGATCCCAGTCAATTTCATAGGTAAGCACTTTTGAACCTCCAAAAAACAGACAAATCCTGTTACATTTAAACTATTCTAGAACGTAGCAAAGAATAGAAGGTATCACAGTTACGATGCTAGAATAACTGATTACAATCAAAACAAACAAAACCCACAAAAACTGAAAAGATGATTCAAAAGAGAATTACAAACTAATCTTAATATGAACACAGCTATAAAAATCCTGAAAGAAATGTTAGTAAGTCAAACCCAAGGTTGTATTTAGAGAATACTTATACCATGATTAAGTAGGGTTAATTCCAGGAATGGAATGCAAGGTGTATTCACAATAGAAAATACAGAAAGGCTGAAGGGAATCATACAAAAGCACTGACAGTTTACCTCTAAATGATGGGTTTGCAGATGGTTAAAATTTTTTCTTTGTGTTATATGTATTAATAATTTCCAGATTTTCCACAATGAATGTGAATTGCTTGTGTAATTAAAAAAACAAAAAACTGTATTGAGGTCATTTGAGAATTCTTGCCTTGACATATACATTAAAATCTGATGGGTGAGTTACCTTACATTCCTACTTTCAACCGTTTGTTGCAATATTCTTTACTTATTTTTCCATTTAGTTATACTATTCTTGACTCAATCTCTATATTTATTTTGCTAGCACTTCAATTGGTATTGCTTTAAATATTTAAATTAAAATATAGATTATCATGATCAATATATTCAACCAGGAAGTGATTGAATCTTTTTTATTAGAAATAATTCATAATAATTTATTCCAAAGTTAATATTGACCAGGTATTGCTTTAAGCATTTTATAGTTATTGGTTAATGTATTCATTTCCAAAAATACTGATTCATTAAATTAATATTTTGTGTCAAAGCTAATTCAAATTTGTCTTTGTTTTTACCATCTTTACTGGAGTATAATTGCTTTACAATGGTGTGTTAGTTTCTGCTATATAACAAAGTGAATCAGCTATACATATACATATATCCCCATATCTCTTCCCTCTTGTGTCTCCCTCCCTCCCACCCTCCCTATCCCACCCCTCTAGGTGGTCACAAAGCACCAAGCTGATCTCCCTGTGCTATGTGGCTGCTTCCCACTAGCTATCGATTTTACATTTGGTAGTGTATATATGTCCATGCCACTGTCTCACTTTGTCCCAGTTTACCCTTCTCCTTCCCTGTGTCCTCAAGTCCATTCCCTAGTAGGTCTGCGTCTTTATTCCCGTCCTGCCCCTCGGTTCTTCATGACCATTTTTTTTTTTTTAAGATTCCATATATATGTGTTAGCATACGGTATTTTTTCTTTCTGACTTACTTTACTCTGTATGACAGACTCTAGGTCCATCCACCTCACGACAAATAACTCAATTTTGTTTCTTTTTGTGGCTGAGTAATATTCCATTGTATACATGTGCCACATCTTCTTTATCCATTCATCTGTCGATGGACACTTAGGTTGCTTCCATGTCCTGGCTATTGTAAATAGAGCTGCAGTGAACATTGTGGTACATTGACTGTTTTTGAATTATGGTTTTCTCAGGGTATATGCCCAGTAGTGGGATTGCTGGGTCATATGGTAGTTCTATTTTTAGCTTTTTACGGAACCTCCATACTGTTCTCCATAGTGGTTGTACCAATTTACATTCCCAGCAGCAGTGCAAGAGTTTTCCCTTCTCTCCACACCCTCTCCAGCATTTATTGTTTGTAGCCTTTTTGATGACGGCCATTCTGAGCGCTGTGATGTGACAGCTCACTGTAGCTTTGATTTGCATCTCTAATTATCGGCGATGTGGAGCGTCCTTCCTGTGTTTGCTGGCTGTCTGTGTGTCGTCTGTGGAGGAGTGTCTGTTCAGGTCCCCTTGACGTTGTCAGATTATTCTTTTCTTTTTCTCCTGAGGACGCTATCGTTTTTGTTTTCTCTATGTTTTCTAAATCACGTTTATTATTTCTGAATTATTTAATGATTTCTGTTGCTTTTTTTAGTAGATCTCTTTTAATATAATTCCTAGTGTCATGTGATTTTTAAAAATTTTATCAGAAATGCGATTTTTTTACCTTTAACATTATCTAGATAGTCTATAATTTTGCAGATTTTATAAATGTGACAAAGTAAACATTTTTCCCTTAGTTGCTAAACATTTTTAACCCATAATTACTAGAAACTATATATTTAATTTTCTTAGAGCCATTGTAGTAACAAGGGTGAAGATGTGTTTTGTGACCCTGAAGATGAATGGGAACCCGACATCACAGATGTTCCAGTGTCTTCATTTTCCAGAAGGAGGTGAGGACATTTGTGTTACTGGCTTTCCTCCTTCTCAAAAGAACTATCTGTTGTCGTGGTGGATATCTGGGAAGGAACCCAGTAGGTCACTGATCAAATTACAGCACTTAGGGCATTAGATCGTTTATATTCAGTTAGAATACGAAGAAACAGCCTCAGTATTTTGCCATATAAGTTTTAAGAGCAACTTAGACTGGCATAAACCTAATTTCCTATAAAGATGAACAGTGTTTATTACTTTACCCTTTCTCAAAAACCTGGCATATTCTATGATATTTTATTGTAAGTCACCGAGTTTGAAATGCCGTTAAGTTAGTATGAGCACCTCAGAACGCTAAATCGCGGTGACAAGGACCTCTGTACGTGACAAATGTTGCTTATTAACTACAACATACAAGACTCAGCGCCAGAGGACGCTGCCCCTGCACACGCCCCCGTGCTTGGGTTACAGAGAGGCGAACGCTGTAGTAGGACGGCCTTCGTCCTGGGACTCGGTTAGCCCCTTGGTCTGATCTTTGAACAGGACTGCTGGCTGCCATGTCCTGAGGATACGGGGATAAGTACAGAATATTCCCTGCCCTCCAAGACCTGGCGTGGAGGAAAGTCGGGGCGGGGCAAGTTGATGAAGACCTGACCCGAGGCTGGGCAGGGGCTGCAGAGGAGGGTAGGTCTACGGGCATCCGTGAGGCAGGATCACAGGCCTCGGTGGCTGGTGTGGGGTGACAGTGATGCGGGGCTGCAGGCGGGTCCTGGCCGAGCAACTAGGGGAGGGTGGGGTTCCCTGAGGTGGACGGTAGGGAGGCTTTTTTGGACGTGGTGAGTTTGAGGTTCCTGGGGGTCATCCAGGTGTACACTGAGGTCTAAGACTTGTAGAAGGGATTCGGGAATTTTCAGGATGTAAAGGTCAGTGGCGTTTCATCCAGCAGAAGCATCACCATAGATAGAACATGTACTGATTGCATGCTGAGCAGAGTCTCATTCACCGCAGAACTGCTGCTGTCCTTACCCCCATCTTACAGGCGCAGTAACTAAGGACTTAAAGAGAGAAGGACCTTGTCCAGAGTCACCAGCCTCTCTGTTGCAGAGGGAAGCACAGCGAGTTTCGGGTTAAATGTAGTTTCAACTTCATCGCCTTCAGCGCAGCTCAGAGTCCGTTTGGGGTTCTAAACCTTTTTAGGCCTCTCTTGGTTTTGACCATGCTTATTTTAAACTCATTTGCATAAACTCTCCTCAAAGAGGTGGAACTGCTTAATTACCTGTGACTTTTGCTTTATTTCCTGCATTCTAGCTGCTAAGCTAGAGTAAGAAATAGCCAGGACGTCGCGTTCCTGTTATATGTTAGGTACGTGGCAGCTCGAATCTCAGGCTGAAGGAAACACAGAGCGTGTGCTTGAAACAGACTCTGGGCTCCTTGAGTGCATCCGCTGCAGGCCCGTGCTGTGCAGAGTCACAGGTCCCACCGAGTCCTGAGTCCTCGTCCTGGCCCCGTGTGGCCGGGGGCCCAGGGCAGGACGTCTCGAGGCTTCAGTTTTCTCATCTGTGAGCTGGAGACAGGACAGGGTCATCCGTGAGGAGCAGCTGCTTCTCCGGTGACCACCGTGGTCTCTGACACGGGACCGATGACGCGGATGATGCGGTGTTGCTGGGAGGGTTTGAGATCCAACCTTGTCCGTGGCTGTTCTGTAAATGGCAGTTCTTGCTCTCAGGCACCCAATATGTATTGAATGACATGATACAGAGAGGATATGATTTCTGATCCAATTCCAGTGAAGAGACAAGTGATATCTTCAGGTGATTTGTCCCGAGGACTTCAAAACCGAGGTGGGCTCTGGCACTGAAATGAGCTAACTCGTCCTGGAGTGGAATTGGGCCGATGGGGCCTGGGACACTTACACCAGCCCAGAGTGGGTGGCATAAGCCTCCCAGAATTCAAAGCAGACCTACAGATTCTTGAGAGTGTGGTTTATAAATTCCTTTAGATTTAAAAATTACTGATTTCTTATTGTTTTATTATAAACGGGTATAAGTTTTGTGTACTTAGACGTGTGGATCAAATACGAACATTAAGAATTAACATTAAAATTTTATCCTATTGAAGGTTAGTAATTTACATCTTAAGTCCCGCTGACTTAATGATAAGGGAATAATTAGGGAATCAACAGAAACTTAAATTGTCACTGAAAAATCAAAGCAACATTTTCTAAGATTTCGAAATCAGGTGTTTTCATTTGGCAGAGATGTTTTTGAAAACTTCTATAATTTAAAAGTATCGTTTTTTTTTAAAACATGGATTGCTCTTGGTCAGGAGCCTTGTGTATGAAGTTTCAGCCTTGTAAGAATGTTTATGACAGAATTGCAGGCTCTGAGAATGCCTGAAGGTAATGGACTCTTAATTATGGAGCTTCTAGGCAGTGATGTGCCGTGCTTGTTCTGCGCTGAAATAGACCGGTTTGGTGGCATATAAATTTTGATATGTGCTGTTGACAGTTAAAAGTAAAATTTCCCCCGATGTTAAGTAAAGATTCTTTGAAAGGAACGTGACGAGCATTTTTTCATTTGAGTTTAAACATTGTTTAACTACAGTCGTGTTGAAAGAATAAGTTTTCCTAGTTCAGACTTAATGGGATAATGTACGCTTTTCTTTCGCTACTAAGTAAAAAAACTGTAACCTGTGAGAATTGATATTTTCTCTCCCTGTTGTCAGTCATAATTCTGTGTTTCGCTCGTAGGAATTCATGGGGAGATTTTATATTTGAAACATTTAGGCGACTACAGATAGAATGCTTTTGTTTAAACATCTTTTCAACAAATAGCGTTTTTCTGTGAGTGGCCACCAGTAGAGAGGGTCCTGTTAAGGAGAAGACTTCAAAGGTCCCGCTGGACTGAGGTCTGCGGCCACAGCCTGATGTCTAGGGGCTGGAGCTGGGCTTTGGAAAGTTGGTCCATGGGTGGTGATACGGAAGCAGGCGCTCCTTCCGTCACACCCCAGGGGGAGACGTGAGTGTTTTTACCCTCGGCTGAGGGGAGAGGCAGCAGGAAGAGCCCTGAAGGTCGAATTTTGGGGTCGCCTCCTGCCTTGTGCCGCTGCTACGCTTCCCGGTGCTGTGCTCTTCGCCCTGTGCAGCAAATATTTACTTGAATTTATTGACCTGGATCATTTCCCTGCTTAAAACCCTTCCCAGGATAACTTGCTCAGGATCAATCCACGCTCCCTTAGCTGGCATCCGAGGTCGGCCCCAGGCTCGCTCCGGGGGCCCTCCCGGCTCTGGGGCCGAGTCCTTCCCTCCGAGCGTCTCCGCAGCCCTCCGTGCCCTCATGACTTCTGTGGACCCTGAGTTCCGTGAGCCCAGAAGCCCTGTTTGCTGTGTCTTAACCACAGTATCTGGAGCCTGTGAATGAATAGTAGGACAGCTGACCTCGAACAGCACGGGTTTTCAGTAGTAAACACGACAGGATTGGGGTTGGCTGAGCCTGCGGGTGTGGAGGAACCTCGTGTGCCGAGGGCTGACTGTGCGCCCCTAATCCCCGCCTCGTTCACGGGTCAGCTGTACATTTGTTCTATTCAGTTCATTAACTATAGGGTTAGACTAGTACCTGAAAATAGTAAATTCCTGTTCGATAAACCAAATTAATTTAACCCTTGATGAAAACATTTCCATGGAAAACATCCTCGTGGATGTCCATTCTCTTTGGAGAATTTAAAACTGTGTCCTTCGCATTTTCCCACGTGGAGTGTCACTGCCAGCCTTACGGTTTCTGTTTTTCCAGGAGCAGGACTCTGATGAAGAACAGGAGGATTTCCAGCTGCCTGCATGGCATAGCGGCCCCCGCGGCCCAGGATTTGCACTCTTCACATTCATCAGGTACTTTTCTCTTCAGACTTTGTTGTTTACTGGGAATAGCTCCAAGTCTTGTCTCTGCCACTGTCCTGTTTCCGGTTCTTGTGCAAATCATTTCATCTCCTGGAAGCTTCCATCTCCTCTGTAAACAGGGTTGACCGGAGACCCCTCCCACTTCTGAAACTCTGTGCTCTGTGATGTATTCCAAGCCTTTAGTTGAGTGACTAGTTCAAATGTGGAAGACGTGTGTTTGTTCAAAAATGTATGAGGATGTTGCTTTCTTCTAAGTGAAAAAAAGGCAAAGTGTAGAAGATTATGTATTTATTACAGGATATCGTATGTGTGAGGAGGAGAAAAAAGGTGTATACGAACATGCTTATAAATGAATATGCTCTCCCTGAAAGCGCTGGTTTGTCCAGGGCACTTGGGGGATGGGACGGGACAGGAAGGAAGCCATCCTTTTCACAGCATATCCTTCGTTTTCTTCTGAAGTTTATATAATATGCATGATTTGTCTAAAGCTGCTTTAATTTTTAAAAGTTTAAAAGAAAAAGTTATAGGAATTATTCCACTGAATAATTATTTCATGCCAATATTGACTATGTTAATTTTCATAAGAAGAGGGGATACACTGGAATTTATATGTGTAAGTACCTGTAATAGTTAAACTTACTGCCTGGCAACAGCAGACTGCTGCACAGCAATAGAAAAGAACCACTGATTCGTACAACAACCCAGATGAATCCCAAAACACGAGGCTGAGTGAAAGAAACTAGATGATAACGAGTACATTCCATATGATTCTATTTATAGGAAGTTCAAAAATAGGCAACACTAATCTATCGTGACAGAAGCCGAGTACTTCAGGTAGAATGGTGGGTCACGAGGGAGCCTGCTGGAAAGCGGCGATGGGCGTGTTGCACGTGCCGATCTGAGCGGGGGTTGCGCGGGGTACGCGTGTGTAAAGACAAGCCGCACACTTGAGATGTGCACAGCTTACACTTTACAGAATGTCACTTGTGCCTGAGTGAATGGAGTTTTAAAATGACTCCGTAATGTAGTCGTCTATTTCGATACAGGTGTCAGTGGAACATGAGTAGCCACGAAGGAAACTGTGTCTCATCTTTGCCTTTAAAATAAAGACACTGGGGGGCTTCCCTGGTGGCGCAGTGGTTGAGAGTCCGCCTGCCGATGCAGGGGACACGGCTTTATGCCCCGGTCCGGGAAGATCCCACATGCCACGGAGCGGCTGGGCCCGTGAGCCATGGCCGCTGAGCCTGCGCGTCCGGAGCCTGTGCTCCGCAACGGGAGAGGCCACAGCAGTGAGAGGCCCGTGTACCGCAAAAAAAATAAATAAATAAAGACACTGGGGTTTCTTTTTCTTTTTTAATCATAAAATTATCTTTTAGGAGGATAATTATTATCCTACTACTTGTTTAATATAGACTTTATGTTTACCAGCAAAATAAAAGTTTCTGTATCTGTGGTAGCAACTTATTTATTCAGTATTATTTGAGAGTAAGATGTTTTACAAAGGTACCTTTTCCAGATAACTAAACCTATTTTGAGGGTCGTTTTTGTTTTTTTGGTTTTTTTTCATTGAAGTATAGTTGATTTACATCATTGTGTTAGTTTCAGGTGTTCAAGGGTCATTTTTTAAGGTCCCTTTTTAAAGGTTAAGATACAAGGGGAAGTCAGACATATAAGAGGTCTTTGCTTGTCTGCAGTTTTCAGAGAGGGAGCTGGAAACCCACGTGTGCATTTAGTGCGAACCTGCCTGGGGGGCTGCGAGGTGTGGGAGGACAGGCCTGCCAGCTTCGGAAAGTCGAGCCAGTGTCTGAACCTCTCACCTTAGGGGCCGTATTTCGAAACCAGACTTTTACAAGTCTTTCTGACACGCTGATGCTGGACTTGGGGCTGCATTCACACTGGTATCTCACTAAGCAGGCGTTACATGGTTAACTGTCCGTGGTGACGGGAGGAGCGTCGCTGTCATCGTCACCCTGTAGTGACAGAGCTTTGGGCTGGCAGCTGTTTTCTCCTCCCAAATCCATCTCCTATCTCGGCTCTCGACTCTTAATAGTCCCCACCTGGTGCCTTTATTTCACTCTGCTTTTTAGTTTGCTGTTTCTAATGGCTTATGGAGTAGAGCAGAAAACTAATCGTGCATATTAAATGAGAACCCTACTCACGTGTTAGCATTCTGGGATAAAGTTATTTCCAGAGGCGCCAAATGAGCTCTTACAAGTTTTTCCGTTTACCTCTGGTTTGGACGGTGCTTCGAAAATTATGCTGAGAGTCTGTCTCCCCAAGATGTAATAGATTAACTGTAGACAGCTGTTTGGCTTTCACCTCTTTTGGTTGTAGGATACCTAGAGCAGGGGCTGTTACAGGAAGAGCTGCCGAGAGGTCTTCCTTCTAATGTCGTTTGCTCTATTACTGCCTGCTTTTCCAGCTTATAAATTAATTAAGCTTATTTTACTTATATTTAATGTGTTTATATTATTTTATGCAACTGCCATTGTTTTCACAGTTCCTTAGGTGTTACCAAAAAGTAAATAAAGAAGAAGGTTAAGCCAGTGGTTACGTGGGATGTTTGGATTCCCTGTCATCTGTGTCTGTAGCTGCTAAGCTATGGATGGATGCTGTTGAGAGGTTGATTGATTCTTCTGTGGAATTGTGTTTTCCGCTTGGTGTATGGAAGTAAGGTGTCCTGAAGTAGGAATAGCCTACTTGGAACGTGTGGCCAGTGTTCTGTGGCCGCTTGCACTGATGGGTTTGTTTGCAAGTATCGTCCCTGGAAGCGAGGCTTGAGGTGGCTGTTTTCTGTCGACACAGGCTTAGCGGGGAAATCAAGCCCCGTGTACCCAGATTCAGCAGAATCCTTTCTTCCCGGAGTTTGCAAGGAATTGATTGGCTCATCGTTAGAGCTTCTTGGACAGAGTGATGATGAAGAAAACACTGTCGCGGACAACTTGATTAGTAATTTCCTTAAAATCCACGACGGGATACTCGCCGTGTCCAGAGCTCATGAAGAACAGGACGAAGACAGTCAGAGTAACGGTGAGCAGCCCCTGCCGCCCGCTCACGAGCACCGCGGTTCCCTGCTCCGTTGTGCGTGGCTCTGTCACCTCTGTCATGCGGTGCCCGGCGTTACAGTGTCTTCATGCAGATCAGACGTGAGCTCTCGTACTTGGGGGTCACTTCTTCTCATCACTTTTCTTCTTCTTCCGAAGTGTTCTCCGATCGAGCAAACCAGTCGCTCGCTGTGCAGGTGGTGAGCGCCTTCGAGCGGCTCGTGGTGCTGACGAGACACTGGCTGAGCGGCGTCCCCGCCAGGCCCGGCACGGGGGCTTCGCCGGCCGAGCTGAGACGGGAAGTGAGGAAGCTGGGAGGCTGCTTACAATTGTTCCTGCAGGTAAGTGATCTCGGCTTATCGCTAGGAGAGCTCACCTGTTCAGCGAGTGTTTATCGACGCTCTCCTGTTCGCATCTTGCCCAAAATTCGACCCTTAGGATTTTCAGAAGCGCTTTCTGTGTTGAAATCCCAAGACTGTGGATGTTGGATGATTGATTGATGGCACCGAGACTTCCCAGGGCTGTCCGCGCCCTGGGCACTACAAATGTTAACTCCTTCAGTCCTCACCGCAGCCCTGGACGTGGGCACTGGTGTTGTCACCCTTTATCAGTGAGGAAGTGGAGGCCGGGAGGGTGTGTCAACTGTTCACAACTAGTAGGTCGTAGACTTGGGCCCAGGTCGCTGTGGACCCAGCGAGTGCTCCTACCTCCGCCCCCCCACCCCCACCCCGGGCCGTACTGCCTTCCGCAGGGGCTGCCGGGAAGGGGGTCGGGGTCTCGCTCTGGTTACGGGCGGGGCTTCAGCGCGGGGTGAGTTAGTCACAAGCCTGCTGGCACAGGGGCAAGGAAAGTAATCTTGTTTCCCTGTTTACCTTAAGTCAGATAAGATGAGGCTTGGCTGTAGGAAGAGGTAAGGTGAAAGCTTCCTTCCTCTCATAAAATCTGGAGGCTGCCTCGGGACCCTGGTTCCTTCCGTGCAGCTCTCGGCTGGGCCCCGAGCGTGGCCCCAGGCTCTGTGTCTACTGCGTCCAGGGCTCCAGGGAAGGTCAGTGCACGGGATGGAAGAAGGGGCCTTCTAAGGAGGTTTCTGGAAATCGCCACATGACATTCCTATTTATGTATCTTTGGCCAGAACCTCCTCACATGCACATGACCACACGTAGCTGCAGGTGTCCCTGGGAAGTGCATTTTTATTCTGGCAGCCGTGTGACCAGGGCGGACTGGAGGAGAGGGACATGGGGGCTGGTGCTGGAGAGACCTCGCGTCTGCTGATGCCCGCACCTCCTCTGAGGGGCTCCGCACGTACGAGGGGCCAAGGCAGAAACCCAGAGGGACAGGCTTTGTGGCGAATGTTCTAGATGCTTGGACAGACCCTGTAGAGCCTCCCAAGACTTCCCGGTCCTTCTGCTCTAGTGGATGCTCAGTTGGCGTCAGGTGCCTCCTGGGAGGCTGTCTTTCTGACTGAACTTACGGGTCCAGTGTTCAAACTAGACGTGTGGTTTCCATTGTCCATTCTCCCCTAGGAGGTCTTTGTGGGGCTCCCTGAGACCTGGCCACACATCCCTCCTATTAGTTCCTCTGATAATAACCCTGTACGTTACCCGTTGTGCCGTTTAATGCACTGTGTCGATGTGGGCAGTGAGCTCCCGGCAGGTGGACGGAATGTGGTGTCCTTTCTCACGAGGGCTCGTTGTGTGATCAGTGCTCGGTTGGGTCCTTGTTATTGAATTAATTATAAACTGACATTGGATGAAGGGTCACTTTGGATATAGGTCACGAGGAAACAGAGTGACCGTCACAGGGAGGATGGGCTGCAGACCGGTGAGGACGGGGGACAGAGGCAGGAGGGCTCGGACAGCGCAGGCCCTGAGAGCGCGGGCCGCAGGGTCACCCCCGGCCGCCTGGGCTCCAGCCGCGTGGTCGCGTGAGGTCTGGGTGACTCGGTCAGCCTCAGATCCTGGAGGCGGTGCAGGATA
Organism: Neophocaena asiaeorientalis asiaeorientalis; assembly: GCF_003031525.2. Taxonomy (NCBI): domain Eukaryota; kingdom Metazoa; phylum Chordata; class Mammalia; order Artiodactyla; family Phocoenidae; genus Neophocaena; species Neophocaena asiaeorientalis. Next base: position 651,091 of record NW_020173678.1, on the reverse strand, counting down.
GGGAAAACCCAACCCAACCCGCCGCGGGCGTTTGGAAGTCCGGTGTGTGAACCGGGGCTGGATTAGGTGTGCGTGTGTCCTTGCACAGACTTTGTGAGTCTCCTGTTGCCCACCTAGAAAGTGAAGCGGCAGTGCCAACCTGGCGAGGCTGCTGTGACGGCCAGTTAGTTGGCTGGTGTTACAAGAAAGGACCGCAGGGGACCTGGGGTGGAGCGTTCTCCCGTCTCTTCCGTCTCGAGGAAAAGCACTTTGACCATAACTTAGGGCTGTGGCCTGTTGCCCTGTGAGAAATGCTTTCCATAAGGAATCAGGGCAGAGAGGACGGGTGACCTGGAGGGAGGTCAGCTGAGCTCAGGAGACGCTGAAGTTCAGCTGGCAAAACTGGATTTAGGAACTAGGCTCTGCTTAAGCGTAGCCTGAGCATCCTTACCTTGCAGTGATACAGGCAGCATTTTCCAGGAGGCAGACCCGGGAGGGGTGCCTGAGCCGCCCTCCCCGCTCCTCTGGGGGACATGGGGGAGCCTTTCATCTGCAGGGTTTCAGGTCTTCCCTCCCTTTTCCCTTCCCCTCCCCACCCCCCATAGTAGGAAGCGTCCTGGTTACCCATCCGTCAGACGGCCCCGGCACAGGGAGCGCTCGGCCGCCGTCTCACGTCTGGCTGCTGCCTGCTCCCCTTCCGTCTCCTGTTAGTGCAGAAGCTCTCTGAGGGCAGCCTGTATCCTAGTCGTGTCATCATCGTCAGAAGCTATGGGATCGCACGTTGTCTGGTTCCGATCAGACTTTGATGAAGCACGGTCACCGTATCGATGAATGCAGAATCCATTTTCTTCACACTGGTCTTGTTCTTACCTCCCCTGGTAATCTCACGTATCCGATACCCTGGTCCATTTTTATCTCACAGGGATGCTCTTCAGATATTTCATCAATGGTGAAAGAGGCTCAAAAGCAGGTGATCCAGATTGTACACCAAGCCATCAAGTACGCGGGGCAGTTAGCAGCTCTCAGCGGGGACCAGCTGCGCTCCCTGGAGAGCAGCGACTGCGGGGCTGCCGGCCTCCAGGTAACTCGGCAGCGTTCGTGGTGGAAGCCTTCATCTCAGGGAACAGTAGAGGCTTCTGATAGTGGTGTCACTAAGCAGGATAAGTGTTTGTTTTTCGAAGCGGCACATACTTTACTAGTTTAGCAGGAGATTGAAAGCTGTTCCAGTCTAAGTGGTTAAATGTACCTGATGGTTTGGGATCCTCGCCGTGCCTTCCGGATCTTTGGCTTGAAGGTCTGCCATCTGCTCTGGAGGGTGGGTACTCAGCCGGCCAACATGTGAAGAATGTAATTACGTCTGCATGTCATTCTAGAAGATGTGTATTTGCTTGCTTTAATTATTCATGCTACTGAAAACATAGTATTTTATTAAAACGTTCTAGCAACGTGGTGTCCTGTCTAAGAGGATGAACATTCTTTAACATATAATATGTGGGATACAAAATTACAGACTGGCTAATTTTTTTTCCTTATGCACCGTTAGTTCTTATTCTAGCTTTTGTTGAATTAATCAACTTGGAATGTATTACAGTCCTAAAATAAGCAGAAAATATAACTTAATTATTTGGTAATTTAAAAAGAATATAGAACTTGAATTTGCCAGTTAACGCTTAAAAACTTTTCCTAGGATGATTTCATGGGTGCTATTTGTGATGGTGTAGGCTTGGGAATGGAGAGTCTTCTAGATTCTGGACTAGAAAAAGCAAAAGAACTCGAGCGTGCACTCCGAAGGCAGAGTCCCCGAGATGAGGTAAGACGAACAAGGGGATGTCCTGTACAGTACCAGCCGGTATGTAAAGTTGGTTTTTAAACATAGTTTAACTCAGTCAGTGACTGAGGTTTTTATAAATCTGTGTATTTTAGCTTGTGTTGGATTGTTTTTTACTGAAAAGGCTGTTGACGTCATCACTCATGGTGACATTTCCCAGGTTACACCTGAGTCACCGCAGCCCCTTTTGTGGTTCGTGCTTCGCCGGTCCTGCCAGGGCTGCCTGGGGATAAACTGAGCGGACGGAGCGTGTGTCAGCGACCCCTAGTGGCCACTTTCCGCTTCTCTTTTTCTTCCTCCTCTTTGTTCAGGACTCTGCCCTTCCACTTGAGAATGGAAGCTACCATTTATCGATCCACTGTCTTGAACAAGGGGAGTTCACATCAGTTGTCTCGTATCAAGATATAGGACCAAAGGAGATGTGGGTGGCCTCCTGGGACAGGCCTGCCCCCACCTCCTCCAGCTAATTCATGTCACAGTACAAAGCCAGTGCTGGCTCCCAGGGGGGCTGTGGGGACCGGCTGGATCTTGCCATTGGAGGACCTGCGTGTGTGACCCGGCTCCGTCACCTTCCAGCAGTTGTTTACCGAGTCACTCAGTGTTCTGACCGTGTTTCTTCACCTGTCATGTGTGATAACACCCGTGGCACAGGTTGTGAGCCGTTTACTTATTAAGTGACTCCTGGTAGCAGGTACTGGACCAGGTGTTTACACGGAGTAGAGGCAACCCTCACTCACCACCTTGCGGGGGGCGGTGGTTACTGCCAGTCCCGTGGCTTCACTGAGCCGGGGCACCTAGTCTCCCTGAGTCGGGGTCTTACGTTCTACCCGCTTGACTCCCAAGGTCAGCCTGCCACGTGGAAGTCACTGATAACGCACCAGTCTTCTCTGTTGAGAGTTTTTATTAGTGAGTCGGGGATTCGGAAGGTAGAAGTTCAAACCTTGTGACGGTGGATTTCAGGTTGGTCTGTTCTAGAGTCTTGTTGTAACACCTGTTGTTAGAAACACATCTGAAGGAGCTCCCCGGGGACACTCGGGTTCCTGAGGTCACCCGCGTGGGTGAAGATTTACGTACGTGTTGGTGATCTGGGGAAGGCAGGTGCGTGGAGGGCTGTCTGTTCCCACCCCTCTGGACGGTTGTTTACAGGAAGGCGGGCTAAGTGAGAGTTCTTTCTTCCTCTTAGGGAAACCTTTGCATTGGTGTATTTCTAGCTCCCTTAGCTGAGGGGAAGCTTCTCGTGTGAGCCAGAGGGGCTCCCCGTCCTTCCGTCAGATGATGGGGCTTTATCTCTGCCCAGGGCAGCTCAGAGCTAGGAGACGCTGAACGCTGAGTTGCTTCCCCAGGTCCCGTGTAGCCTTGAGCAGCCGCCTGAGCCTTGGCTGTACGATTTACAAGGTGAGGACGGACCATGCTCACTTCCTAAAGCTGCTCTGAGCATCCTACAAGATTAAGAACAGCGTACAGGAAATCCTAACCGTAGACACTCTGCTTGCACTTTCCTATCTCACTTTGTGTCTTGTTTTGTTTTTAAAATAAACACATTCCAAAGGAGCTCACATTGTCACTGCCTCAAGGTCTGTGGGTCTAATTGTGTCCAGGGGACACGAGGCTGACTTGGGTTCCTTGATGCGGCTCTGCAGGCAGGGCGCTCCGCCAGCGCAGCTGACGCCGGAGCCTGGCTGTGCCCTGCAGCAGTGGCAGTGACATTCATCACTAACACTTTACCTATCGCTGTTTGCAAAGTAGAATTTCCACTGGCAAGGAGTGCAGAAGGGTGCAGAGTAAGTTAATGAACAGTGCGGGTGGAATGGTGCGTGTGGGTGTGTTTAGCGGGTGCTAAAGCAGGTGCAGGTGTTGACGCTGGTCTTTTTTTTTTTGAATTGTATTTTATTTATTTTTGTATACAGCAGCTTCTTATTAGTCATCGGTTTTATACACATCAGTGTCTACATGTCAATCCCAATCGCCCAATTCATCCCACCATCACCACCACCCCCCGCTGCGGCTTTCCCCCCTTGGTGTCCATACGTTTGTTCTCCACATCTGCGTCTCAATTTCTGCCCTGCAAACCGGTTCATCTATACCATTTTTCTAGATGTCACATATATGCGTTAATATACGATATTTGTTTTTCTCTTTCTGAGTGACTTCACTCTGTATGACAGTCTTTAGGTCCATCCATGTCTCAACAAATGACCCAAATTCGTTCCTTTTTATGGCTGAGTAATATTCCATTGTGTATATGTACCACATCTTCTGTATCCATTCGTCTGTTGATTGGGACGCTGGTCTTGTTTTGAGGAAATAAACGGCTAAAGGGTCAGGCCCCTCGTCACAGAATTGACGGGATCTGCATTTCCATGTGGACCTCTGCTCCCACCCCATCCTCTCCTTTCCTCTCTGCAGAAGGCCACAGCAGTGTGCTCACGGCGGGGGTTTAGTTTATCGTATTCTTAAAAGTTAAACTCATAAGAACCCGCAGAAGGAGAACAAAATATCTGAAGAAATACAAAATCGGCTCAGACATAAGGCATTGGAGTTGTATTTTCAAGCTGGAGTCAAGAGGGAAAAAACAGAATTTGGGTGCTCTTTTTTTTTTTTTTTTAAACCACAGAGAGGAAATTTGAGTTAGACCCAGGGAAGGGCTCTGTGGGAAAAGCCAGTTACATGCTTCAGCAGCTCGCGTGGCGGAAGTGCTGCGGACACAACCAAGCAGCACAAGCAGCAGCTTAGAATGGGGGGAGGGGGGGTCCCAGAGGGGTCCCACCGGGTTCTGACCTAGGCCTCGGGGTCTGGTTCCATGTTGTGAAGTGAGGACAGGTGCGTCTGCAGCACGGGGCCGTGGTGGAGAATCAACTGAGCAGCAGGTGGTAAAGCACGTGAAAGTGAACTGGCTCAGACAAAGGCACGTGCTGCGTGAGCTCGTGTGTGTGTAGAATCTAGAAAACCCAAGCTCACTGAAACAGGTGGGTGGAGCGGGGAACGGGGAGAGTGGGCCGGGGGGCAGGAGGTGCAGACTTGCAGCTGTAAGATAAACGAGTCCCGGGGCTGTGACGTGCACGGTGGTGGTTGACAGTACTGTGGTTTATGTTTGAACGCTGCTGAGAGAACAGACCCTGAAAGTTCTCAAAAAACAAAATCGTGTAACTGTGAGGCGACAGATATTAACTAGACTTGCGGTGATCATTTTACAGTACATACAGGTATTGAATCATGCTGTACACCTGGAACCAATACAGTGTCTCTGTCGGTTTATCTCAGGGGGACTGGTGAATGCATGTAAAGTTCTGAGGGTGTGATCTTTTTCTGGACACGTTAGTTATCTCACCCCCTTCCAAAGGAGGCTTTGGAAATTTCTTTTCTATAAATATTTAAGTAGGCAAATGCTGTTACTACAGCAAACATCAGAGGGTATCCACATTTAATGTGGAATCTGTGTGTGATTTCTTTAGAAAGAAATTCCACTTGTGTGATTTAGACACTCCAGTCTCGTGACTACTAGACGAGAACTCTTTTCCCTGGCAGATCCCGTGGAGTTCCAGGGCTTTTATACTTCTAAATAGTATTTGTATAACAAAATATTTTAACTTTCTCTATAGGTTACCAAGCAGATGAAAGCTAATGCCATAGGATTGATTGAATCCCTTGAAAACCTCTTTGCTGAGTGGAAAACAGTAAGAAAAGCATTAACTTGTTTTTAGGTTTAATTTTGTTCTGTGTACTTCCTTTGGTTCCAGCGTGGATGTGTGTGTTTCAGTTTCTGTCTTTAGCCAGTGCTTCCTGAGCACGTTTAGTAGAAGCAGGGCCAACAGCTCTCAGGCTTCCTCCTCTTGGCGTCCTAGCGTCCTAGGTTTAGCGATGGATAAAATAGTGTGCAGAAATCGCGTAGTAGTCATGTATTTTATGTTTCTTCCTGCTACTGGTTTAGTAACTGTCAGCTTCTGCTTGAATAGTCAGCATAGACTAAAAAATTGTGTTTAATAATCAGTATGCTCAAAGATTTTAAAATACAGGCAAATTAGATAAATTATTTTATTCCCATGTCACAGGTAAATAGAAAAATATTATAAGCTAAGTATATAATCAGTGTGTTACAAAGGAGAGAAATTTCTGTGGCTTGAAAGTGTTTGTTTAAATAAAATAAACGGGAGATACAAAGTTGAACTCTTAAAAATTAAATAAATTTATCTTTTATGATGTTGGATAATAAATGGTAGGTACTGCTGTTTTATTTCATTTTCATGTAATAGGATATTGGACTTTGATTTTAAATTATTTTCAAAATTTTATTTCTTTTGAAAACAGTAATTGTTAATGTTGTATTGTGGTCTTGCTTGTATCAGTAGAAGCGAAACACTGGTGAGGAAATTAAACTCATTGTCTTTCTTGAAGATAAAATTCTGGCAATTAAAATCATTTTGAATAAGCCTCACTGCCATGTGGCCTATTGTGTATTTTTTAAACTATGAACTTTATTTACACAGAAAGGCTTCAGAACTCAAGTGCAAGAAGAAAACTCTGGATACCAAGATGTGAAGAAGATGCTGAACTTTGCCCCAGAATTCTTGAAGTTAAAACATTGCTTAGAGCAAACTATTCAAATGATTATTTCTGCACTGAGAGGTATATACTGCAAATGGAATTTATGGTTAATCAGAATTTGACAGTTTGAGGAATCTCAGACATCTTCTCGTTTCTAGTCCGGTTCATTCACTGGGGCCTGCTCAACGCTCCTTCACTGACATTAATTACCTGTAGGAACTTGTGGGATTGAATTCCCACTTAGCATCTGTAAGTTCCTCTGCCTCAATTACTAGATCCTAAGAGGCAGGTTGCTTATTTAGCAGATAAACTGAATAATCTTAAGTGGTTTGAAATTGCCTTGAGGGGTCACTTTGGCTTAAGGGGCGTCTCGAGTCCATCTCAGCGCTCACTACCTGGTGAGGAACGCCGAGGGTGACCGCCTTTCCCTTCTCCTTGCACAGGGCACCGCGGCCACGTAGCACTCCTCCAGGACTGTGTCCAGAGTCTCTGCAGCTCGGCCAGGGGTCTCCACGGCGACCGAGCCCGCCACAGGGAGCTGGAATCTCGAGCTACCTCACTCCTCTTGGGTTTTGAATTTGAAGAAAGACCTGGTTTCTTGGGACCCTGGGAAGCTTGTGATGGGGATCCCACAGCAGCAGGACGAGAGCAGCCTGAGGCAGACAGGCCCGGCCCCCGGAGGACCCGAGGTGTACCCAAGCGGGTGTATGAGCTCCCGCGCCCGGCCCCGGGGGGCTCAGAGCAGGGCGCGCTGCCCACCCAGGAGGGCGCTGCTTGGGGGTCTCCCACCGCCGGAGAGCAGAGTGACCACTTCACAGACATCTAGTCTGTGGGTGGCCTCCTGTTGGGTGTGGACATATAAACGGACTGGATCCTGATTTCAGATGCCTGTGTGTGCACCCAGAGGTTTCCCGGCAGACAGTTTAAAACAGGTATTTACTATGTTGGAACTTTGTGGCAATAGGATGGAATTAGGAGTTCAAAGCCGAGTGAGCAGCCCTTCCTGTGGTTTTCCATCGCCTTGAATTGTCCGTGTTCATCTTTGACGCTGACGAGCAGGCTCTGGTTGGCTCACTAGCCTGTCGGTAAAGGGTTTTTGTGGTGATTGTGAGTTATTTTCCTGCGAGTGGAAACTTTTGTGCCTGTATCTGCGCTCCCCTGCAAATAGCAACGATGAGTTTTATGGTGAAACTGCTAAAACAAGTCTAGCCAGAGCAGCTTAACCTGCACCGGTAAATCTAAAGCTCTTTTCTTGAAGGGTTAACGGGCTGCTGTTCTGAGTCGTGTGTTCAGGACACAGTTTCCTGTTTCTTTCCAAATTATAAGGAGCTTCCTAAGTATAGTATAGTTTACATTAACAGTGCGGCTTGCTGGCATACTAGTTTACTCGTTGTCTGTTGGGGGTCATATTAGGGGCTGTGCGAGTATCATTTACAGCCAATTAAATACTGCCAGAAGCAGACTTGACGGTTGGATGAGGTTGGGAGACCAGAGGCTGGGTCGTTTCTTGATAATCCTTGTTTGGTAAACGAGTAATGAGAGTTTGTATGTGATTTGATGACGATTAAAGGTCCTCACTGTGTCTCACAGCTTTATCTACAGTCAGGTAATAAAGATGACATTGTTACTTCAGGCGTCTTCCATTGAGGAAATAGTTTGACGTTTCTGACGGCAGAAACGTATGTAAATTGAAGAGATACACAGTGACCTTGCTTGGGTGATGTCAAGCATTTCTTGGAGAAGAACTGTTTTAACTAACCAGGCCTTTCCCTCTGCCCTTGTCCCTCGCAGACACACTGCGTGCCTGGCACGGCTGCTGGGAGCCGGCTCTTGGCGCCAGGGCTGAGCGTGATGATTTTCTCGTTAGACAGAGCTTGTTCTGACACAGCGACCAGTACTTACTTACGGTGTTAATGAACCATGTGTTTTCAGGTGCTTTAAGATGGTGCAGTGTGAGAAATGTGCTTTTGTTTTCTTTTTTCTTTTCTTTTTGGCATTTGAGCTTGTGTTCCTTCTGAGGCTCCGTGCGCATCTGTCATAGCTGATGCTCTACCAAGTGGCACTTTGATACGAAGTTTCACGAAGAGTAGGTGTGCAGACGAGGGTCCTCTCTGAAGACCTTAAAGTATTAGTGTGGTGGGTTTTATCTTAATTTTCAGTATTTAATCTTTACTTTTGCTTTCTAAACTCATGGTTCATTGGTCAGAAACCTTTTTTTATTGTCTTTGTAAAATTTTGTATATACAGATATTTATACTCCGGACCGTTACATGATATTTGAACCAAGGGTGGAGAACATATTTGCCATTAGAATCATGTGCGCTAATAAGACATGTTATAATAAAGGAAATGCCTTCAACAGGCCTCACCTTGTGGTCTCAGTTCTCGCTCCTGTTTGTAAAGTTAGTGTCTGTCGTCCTTTCCCTTCACCAGTCACAAGACCATTGTCATTGTGCCCACAAGGCCGCCCTCGGGGGGCACCTGCCATGTGTGGATGGTCACCATTTCAGAGACAGTCTCACTCCTCGCCTGCCTTCCCCACGCCTCCGTCACCTGGCCGGACGCTGGCTCCACTGCCCTTTCTCCGTGCAGTCCCCCGTCGGCACCTTCCTCTCCATCCCCGAGGGCGAAGCTCGGCTGGGAGGCCGCTCGTGACCCACGTCACTCCCCGGGCCCCCTGCTCCGTGTGCCCAGCGCCCACGTCCAGGAGACTCTTCTTCGGCCTCTGAGCTTATCTCCTCGAGTCCTTCTCCCCAAGGACAAGCGATGCCCAGATACAGCACGCGGCGTTCAGTCCTGTAAACACCTCCCAATGCGCCACCCGCTCCCGGCCGCCCAGGGGGCCCGTGCGCCCCGCCTCCGGGCCTTGGCCGACTCGGAAAGCATCCCTCCTCCTCTCCACCTTGTCTAGTCCTGCCCGCCTCTCAGATTCTGGAAGTCTCTCCGTCATATTAACTGTAACGCTGGGGACGTGACGGGCGGGGCCCTGAGATGCTGAGGAGGCAGCGGCAGAGGACCTTCAGAAGGGGGACGACAGGTCACTGTAGTGGAGACACGGTGTGGCCGGTGCCCCGATGCGGCGGGCAGGAGGCTCCCCACCCGAAGGCCGAGACGAGCAAGGTCGGACCCGGGACAGGGCGGCACCAGGGGGAACCGCATGTGCAAGCCTGCAGGACGGCAGGGTTGGGGTGTGACCAGTGGGGCTGGGCTGCTGCGGGGAGCTGAGGGGGTGGATGGGGGCTAGGCCGGGAGCGTCCTCACAAGGACATCAGGAGAGGCCTGGCCCCATAGCAAGGCCTTTGAATCGTCGTAAGCTGGGAAGTGATCTCAAATTTGGATTCTAGGAGCATCCCTCTGTGTGTGTGGGGGGTAGAGCGTGGGTTGGAACGGCTGGGAAGTGATCTCCAGGACGCCTGGACCAGGGTCACAGATGCAGCTGGAGACAGTGAGAGGGTCCTAGTGGGGGGGGGGGGGTGGGAAACGGACCAGACTTGGTGACCTGGCGAAGGGAGGACCAGGGAGCGGAGGGAAAAGCCTGCTGTCCAGACGTCCGGCCTGAGCAGCCTGGTGGGGTGGGTACCATTGACCGGGCTAGGAGACTCCAGAGGAGGGGGCGTGGGGAGGTGGGCTCGTTCACCACAGCTGCTGTGACAGGTACCACAGCCGGCAGCTGAAACAGCGGGAACTTAGTGTCTCCCAGTCTGGTGGCCAGAGTCCAAGTTCAGGTGTCAGCGGGGTTGCTTCCTTCTGAGGCTGAAAGGGAGGATCTGGTCCAGGGCCCCTGCGCCCCCCTCCCCTCCCCAGGCTTGTGCATGTCTGTCTCCAAATTTCTCCCTTTTATCAGGACAACAGTCATATTGGATTGGGGCCTCCCTTAATCCTCTCATTTTAACTTGATTATCTCTGTAGGGACCCCCTCTCCAAACAGGGTCACATTCTCAGGTGCTGGAGGTTAGGATTTCAACATATAAATTTCGGCGGGGGGACACAGCTCAACCCATAAGAGGAGCTGTAATGAACTTAGTTTTAGATCTGTTGATCTGAGTTCTCTGGGCACATCCAAGGCGTGGTGTCCAATAGGAAGCTGAAAATATGAGTCTGAAGCGTGAGAGGGTTTATGGGTCTTTTATATTTTCATACTGTGGTGTGTCTTTCCCTTTTTCATATAAACCTCATTGCTCCAATCGGTAGGTATGTTGCCCGATGAGAGTTTAGTGAATCATTTAATTCTTACAGTGGCTTTATCATGTAAACATAAGCTCTCAGCCCCATTTTACAGAAAAATGAACAAAAATTTTTGAGAAGTTGAACTATTTGTCCAAAATCACACAGGTAGAAATAATTAGAATTAGGCCTCAGATACAAGTTTATAAACTCCAAATATCACACTTCTTTGTAAATCTCAGTAGATGGAGGGGTAGAGGGAGGAAGAGAGGATTGGATGATGAATAGAAGGACGAGCGGATGGATGGATGGATGGATGGACGGATGGATGGTGTGGATGAATGAATGATGACAAGAGCTCACATTTGTTGAGAATTTACTGTGGGCAGTTACTAAACTAAAGCAGTGTACATGCAGCTGCTCATGTAATCATCAGACAACTCTACGAGGGAGATGCTGTTGTTATCCTTACAAGCCAAGATGAAGGAAGTGAGGCTTGGGGTGGGGGGTGATTCTCCTGGGGTTATAGGGTTAGGAAGTGGGTGGAGCCTAGTTTAGAACCCAAGCCTGTTTCAGAATTTTTAGTCTCTCTGCTAATTAATGCAGTTCTCTGAGAGAGTAGATGCCACTGCAACATTCAGGTCCTCCCTGGTTTCATTTGATTCTATAATTAGTAAGCATTTTTTTTTAAGACTGTAGGTGGGCAGGATGACACCTACTCGCTGTGGGAATGCCATGGCTCACGGGCTTAGCCGCTGCGCGGCATGTGGGATCTTCCAGGACCGGGGCACGAACCGGTGTCCCCTGCATCGGCAGGCGGACTCTCAACCACTGCGCCACCAGGGAAGCCCGCCCCTTCCTTTCTTTGCCCCTCTGAGAGCTGTCTTGCTGCCATTCTGGGTACCATAATGAGGGCCATAAACTTTAAGGCATTCATGTTTTAAATGTCTTCTCATTTTTTATCCGCCCTAGCCGTGACATCCTCCCTGGCAAGCTCAGTTTTTTTCAGATCAACTTTTTAAGTGAAGCATGACAGATACATAAAATGCACAAATCACGTGTCCTACAAGAATTTTCAGTATGTGAAGACATCAGTGTAGCCACGACCTAGGTAAAGGAACAGAATATTACAGACACCCAGTGGCCCTCCTCATGCCCACTCCTGTCATTGCCCCTGAAAGGTGACCCCCTGTCTTACTTATGACACCATCGTTAGTTGTGCCTGTTTGAGCCTCATACAGGTGGCGTTACACCTGTGAGTTCCTTAGTGTCTGACTTCTGCTCGGTGTTATGTTTGTGACTAGCAGCCGGCCATCCATTTTCACTGCTGTATAGTATTCCCCTATGTGACCATATCACAACATATGTGTGGGTAAGTTGCAAGCTGCCCACCCACCCCCTCCCACCCGTCTGCCATACCCTTGGGCCTGTAACCTTTCAGTGCCTTCCCCCTGCCATGGCTTTAGCTGTCTGACTGGCTAAGAGGACATTAGCAGGAGTGATACACAGTCTCGGAAAAGTGCTTTGAAGTTGGGGCTTAGTAGCTCTTGTACTGCCGCTGTCACCACGAGACAGGTACATGCAGCCTGGTCCTAGGAGAAGGATGAGAGGCGTGTGATGCAGAGGCTCCGACCCCCAGAATCCAGCCTAGACCAGCTCATAGATTCGTAAGCTAAAAGCAAGCGCTTGTGCTGATGCCATAGAGCCTGTGTGGGCGCCGTGCTCAGCTGACATTGCATTCCTCTGCCCCATGCTGTGTCTCGTTGATAGACATCTTATCCCCTGGCTTTGGTTGTTACAATAGTGGTGACATGGACATTTTTAAAAAAAAATTTATTTTATTCATTTATTTGGTTGCTCTGGGTTCTTAGTTGTGGCTTGAGGGCTTCTTAGTTGTGGCATGTGCACTCTTAGTTGCGGCATGCATGTGGGATCTAGTTTCCTAACCAGGGATCGAACCCGGGCCCCCTGCATTGGGAGCACGGAGTCTCAACCACTGCGCCACCAGGGAAGTCCCAGACATGAACATTCTTGAACTGCCTTTTGGTGCACACATCTACAGTTTCCTGAATGGCTGAATATTTTAAAATTGAGGACTTCCCTGGTGGCGCAGTGGTTAAGAATCCACCTGCCAATGCAGGGGACACAGGTCTGAACCCTGGTCCAGGAAGATCCCACATGCCGCGGAGCAACTGAGCCCGTGAGCTACAACTACTGGGCCTGTGCTCTAGAGCCTGCGAGCCACAGCTACTGAGCCCGTACACCTAGAGCCCGTGCTCCGTAACAAGAGAAGCCACCGCAGTGAGAAGCCTGCGCACTGCCACGAAGAGTAGCCCCCGCTTGCCGCAACTAGAGAAAGCCCGTGTGCAGCAGCGAAGACCTAACGCAGCCAAACATAAATAAATAAAATAAATAAATATAAATTGAAAAGAAGGAAGGGCCTCATGCAATTTCCTTGAACAATTTTGTTATGAAATTATACTATATTCCCCCAAGTAAAAGTAGCATCTGTATGCCTTTGGTTTCATTCAAGCCTCTAGAAAGATGAATGTTAACTGCAGACACACAGACAATCCCAACAGAGGTGGTTAAGCATGGGCTCCTTACCTGTGTGTGCGGCTGCCCGCTCTGCTGCAGACGGGAGGCCTGGTGAGGCTGGTGGGAACAGGGTCCCCTGGAGTCCAAGTGGGGCTTCTCTTAGCCCCCTACAGGCTCCACCAAGCTCACCTGGACTTGTGCTCTCCGGGGGGAGCCGTCCAGCACCAGCGCGGTCCCCTGACGAGCCTCCAACTCTCCCTCCTCCTGGGAGCGGGGGCCTCCCTGAAGCACCGCTCTTACAGATCGGCAGGGGGAGCTGCGGCCCCATCATCTATTAGTGTAATACACCATCAGGGCGAGGTGCACAGAGGGCCCAGCTGGTCCATCTGAGAGCTGTGGGATCCAGGAGTTCAGAGTGTAACGCAGATTTCGGGCTGGATTGATGTGGCTGGGAGTGGTATTTTATGATACAAAGTTTACCTCTGATTTAGAAAGTAATTTAATGTGGCTGACAGCTCAGGTTCAGGCTGAGAGGTGGCTGCAGTAGATACCCATACCTCTTGGAAGATGTATTTCAGGAATAAATTACTGTTCTTGATACTTTTATTTCATTTTGCAATATGTCATCAGGGGCACCAGAAGATCGGCCTGCGAGGGAAGTTTTGCACATAAAGCAAAATGGGCTTATTCTGCTGCTCGCCAGGTAAATAGATGTGGGGCGAGCGTGGCCTCTGGAAGGCTCCGTTCGTCACCATCTGTTTTGGGTGGCTGGAGCTGCGTCCTCAGAGAGCCTTGCTCTTGACCTCATGTTTAGATAACAAAGCAGCGGTTGCAATGCATAAATTGTTAACAGTTTCTATAAGACTTTGGACTTCAGGAGAACTGTCGTGTTTAGGCAGAGGAATAGGGTACAGGAAGTCCAACGACAGGAACCAATACATGGTTCAAATAAATCAGGAACCCAAATCAGGGGATGTGTAGCTACCTTTGTTGCTCAGGAGAGAAGAGGCTCTGTTCTGTCCCATGGACGTCCCCGAACTGCTTCTGACTAGACACGGAAAGAATTTTCTGGTGGCTCTCAAAAAGAGTCGTCCACAATGATCAGTACTTAGTATATACTCATCCATTATCTCACATATAGTTCTCACAACAGCCTTATGAGTTAGGCTATTATTATTATATCTATCTTAAAGTTGAGAAAAGGAAAGCACAGAAAGATTGAGTGACTTGCCCAAGGTCACACAGCTGGTAAATGATGAACACAAGTGATCTGGATGCAGCCATTCTGCTCTTCACCACTGAGAGAGGCTCAGCTGTGGTTGTACGTCAGCATCACCTGGGGACCTTTTAAAAAAATATTAACCCCCGAGCCCTGACTCCCAGACCAGAGATTTTGATTTAATTGGCACGGAGTGGGGACGTCTATAAATGTTTGTGTTTTTTTTGTCTGCATTGGGTCTTCGTTGCGGTGCGCGGGCTTCTCATTGCAGTGGCTTCTCTTGTGGCGGAGCATGGGCTCCAGGCGCACGGGCTTCAGTAGTTGTGGCTCGCGGGCTCTAGAGCACAGGCTCAGTCGTTGTGGCTCGCGGGCTCAGTAGTTGTGGCGTATGGGCTTAGTTGCTCTGCGGCATGTGGGAATCTTCCCAGACCAGGGCTCGAACCCGAGTTCCCTGCATTGGCAGGCGGATTCTTAACCACTGCGCCACCAGGGAAGTCCCTATAAATGTTTTTTTAAAAAATTTTATTGAGGTATAGTTGATGTACAATATTATATAAGTTATAGGTGTACAGTATAGTGACTCACGATTGTAAAGGTTATACTCTATTTTCAGTTATTCTAAAACTTCAGCTATATTCCCCGTGTTGTACACTGTATCCTTGTAGCTTATTTATTTTATACACAGTAGTTTGTACCTCTTACTCCCCTACCCCTATATGGTCCCCACCTTCCCTCTCCCCACTAGTAACCACTAGTTTGTTCTCGTATCTGTGACTCTACTGCTTTTTTGTTATAGTCACTGGTTTGTTGCATTTTTTTAGATTCCACATGTAAGTGGTATCATACAGTATTTGTCCTTCTCTGACCTCACTTAGCATAATGCCCTCCAAGTCCATCCAAGAATGCATTTTTGAAGCTTCGTAGATATTTTCTACTGTGCAGGTAAAGACCCACTAATTCAGTGGTTCTTTCAATAAATGGTCCTTATTTTCATCACGATATTTTAATGCAACTGCACCAAAAAAGGGCAGAGCTCACTTTCCAATGAGCTCTAGGGAAGCAAAGCCGTTAGAGGGCCCTGGGCTAAGGAGGTACCACCTGGGCCGCGGGACCCTCATTGGCCCGATGACACCCCGGGTGAAGTTTTCCTGTAGGAGCCGCAGCACCACCGTCGCCATGGAGACGTCAGACCTGTGGCCAAACAGGCCCTGAAACTCACGGCCCCTTCTCAAAGTAGAAAGGGCTTACTTTTGAACCTCACACCGGCACTTCCCTGGCGGTCCAGTGGTTAGGACTCGCGGCTTCCACGGCAGGGGTCACAGGTTTGATCCCTAGTCGGGGAACTAAGATTCCACACGTGCGCAGCCTGGCTGGAAAAGAAATAATAAACCTCACGCCAATCTTTTCGGAAAGATTTTAAAAATCACTCCTTATCTCGAAGGCAGTGGGTATCTTGTTGCAACTGAGATGACATCCACATTCCTTCCAGTCCTGACGGCGGGATCCTGTGCTCTGTCATCTCAGGCCGCTGGGACAGGCTCTTGGGCTGGGCCGCCCCTGTGAGGCTCCCTCCCCTCTGGGGCCCCGCCCCTCGGCCGCGGCGCGGGGAATCTCGATGCTGCTGCTGCGGGCCAGGCTCTTGCTGGCTGAGGCCTCAAATCTGCACCTCGGGCCAAATGCAAGATGGCGTACGGCCAGCTCATGCAAAGAAAATCAGGAAACATCCATTCCTCTGAGGGTTTTCTCTTTAGCGCAGAACGAGAATACGAATGGACATCCCAATGTTGCACATCCTTCGGAGTCTATTAATGTTTCTAATGTAGTTCAAGCACGTGAAATCATCTGAAGCTGACCATGAAACTGTTCAGTGCTAATACAGTTGTAGATGGTTCTGAATAACGCTTGATTTTAGCCCAAAGCTTTTGACCCTAATAACATTTAAATGCTGAATGGGACTATAAAATTTATATGTATAATTTTGGAAACTGAAACCAATAAGCTTTTTAAAATGTGATTGAATAAATCTAAAATGAATCCTAATTTCATAACAGCGAGCTGTTTGTTTTACATTTTATATCACAGATCTGTGTATATTGTATCGGATAATCAAATCGATTAAAGGGCTGGAAAGTGCTGGCCTGGTGGGAGAGGGGTTGTGCTCTCTGCCAGGTGGTTAAGGAAGGCCTCACTGGGGTGGAGATGTGTGAGCAGAGACCCCAGGACATGCCGAAGCCAAGCAAGTCCGGGGGCAGTGAGGGGCCCTGGGGACTCGACGTTGGGTGAGCCCAGGCGGGGCGGGAGAGAAGAGTGTGGTCCGTTAGGGGAAGGGCAGGGTCTGCGGAGGAAGGAAGGAAGGGAGGGAGGGAGGGAGGGAGGGAGGAAGGAGACAGGACGTGGGGAGAGAACCCCCTGTCCCCGCGCAGCCCCGAGGGGTGGAGAGAGGCCCTTTGGTCTGCTTGCAGGACGGAGAGAGGCCGTGGGAAAGTCACGGTGCCCAGCGCCGGGGCGCTGTCAGCACCAGGAGACGTGTGCTACGGCCACCAGCACTTGCTTTCCACTGCCCTGCACACGCAGACACACACAGACACACGGACATGCGCACACAGACACACGCGCGTGCGCACGTGCACACACGCGCAGCTTCCGCTGCGGGTACCCCACCACGTGGCTGCCTCCCGGGAGGGTCCCCGCCAAGAGCCGTGGGGCAGCGGGGGCCCAGGGCTGCCCGGCCCACCCCCTGGGGAGCTCCCGGAGCAGCCCTCTGCCCTGCGGCTCGCGGAGGAGCTGGATCTGCAGACCGGGCACGTGGGCGGGGAGGGTCTCATCTGTGAGTTTCTGGACTCCCTCAGCCCGTGGAGCCTCGGATGCTTCCGAATCCCGTTCCAGAGCAGACCGGGTGGGGGGGAGGGGCACGTGGAGGGGGTCCTGGCCCCTCGGCTGAGCAGGGCCTCCGGTTCCCTCCGGGAGTGGCCATGGCAGAGGTGGCCGGCGCTTGCGGGGCGGGGCGGCAGAGGCGAGCAGAGTCGTCCTTCTCCTGTGCTCTTTCTGCCCCCATCCCCCGAGCGCGGGGCCGCTCCTTGGCATGTGCGGGGCCTCCATCCTCGGGGAAGTGACCGGGGCCGGGCGTGGACTCAGAGGCCTCTGGTCCCCCGGCTCAGGGCGGTGAGACCGCAGGGTCACCACCCCGGGCAGAGCAGAGCCCTCGGCTACGCCGGGGTCTTCATCTCGATTCACAGGCTTGCTGACAGGCTGGAGAGCACAGCTCCCTTCACACTAAACCAATCACCTGTCGGGGCTGGGTACCCACGTGACCTTCCGGCTCCTGCTCTTTCCCCCATCATGTCAAGAAGCCTGAATTTCCTGTCGCAAACTCCAGAGGGCAGCGCTCTACCGGGTCCAGGAGAGACAGAAGGGGGACCCGGGGCCTGAGAGCCTGGCGAGGCTGCCCACGGAAATGATGGGGCCTCTTCTTAGCCTCTCACCGCCTCTGACAGCCCTGCTCACAGAGGGCCCACCGCACACAGCCCTTAAACCAGGCAGACCCCGGCCGCTCCTCCTCACGAGGGTCCCATCGACCTCACCTCCTCCTACACGAGAAGGCGGACAGGCCCCGTGGCTGCCACCGGGCAGGGCCGGGATTTGAACTCCGTGCTCCGGTGGGAAGCCCCCGTGCAACCCTGCCTCGGGGGTGGAGATGCCACGTAGCAGGATTCGGAAGAAATACTGCATGGAAGTGACAGCCGCCGCCCGGCTACTTCCACCCCCGGGAGTCACTACTCGCTTGCCTGTTTTCGCTGCGGTTGAAACGGTGACCGCTTTCTAGGCACGATGGGTCCCGTCCACCCGTCAGGAGCCGTGGGAACGTCAGATGTGAACCAACGTGGACAGAATAAAAAAGAACGATTGTCACCCTTCAAGTTTTAAAAATCTAAAACCGCACAGCACCTCTGAACGAGTTTCACAGCCGTCAAGCTCCTTCCCAGCAAACCTGTTGATGACCTGGCATCCATGGGGGACTTTTCCCCTCGGAGTCTGACGGGGGTCGGTCAGGTGGCCGAGGGAGGGGAGCAGTCGGTCTCAGCCTCCCCCGTCGTGTAGTGAACAGCTTGTTAGTTGTTTTCCTGTCTGTCCAGCATCCGTGGTGCGTGTGGTGAACTGCTTCCTCCCGGCTCTAGACCGTGTGGTTCGGATGGGTGGCCCATTGTAGTGACCACAGGGATGGTCACGTGACCTGTGCCTGCCCAAGGGGTCAGGGGTAGCGGGAGAGAGAAGGAAAGGGCGGAGGCCTGATGATATCAGATCCAGCTGTGTCTGAACAGGGTTTGCTCCCCTGGACTTCTCAGTTCCACGAGGCAATTGTGCTTCCGTCACTCATAACCCAAAGGGCCCTAACGAACCTCTGGGGGGCAGGTGGGCAGCCAAGGAGGCTCAACCTGACGGATGTGCGTGGCTATCAGGCCGGTGGCCAGGTCAGCGTGGGACAGGAAGGGGACCGCATCTCGTGTCCGGAAAGGGTCTAGGTTGGGGAGTGCTCTGCGGGGGGCCGGGGGGTACCTTCTGACCTCTAGCGCCCCCCTCAGCCACTGTGGAACCCAGGGCCACACGCAGGCCTTGACCTCTCCAGGCCTGGCTTCCCTATGTCTATGTCCAGGTCAGCCCGGAGGTGCCGTTGGTCAGAGCCGTGGGGGTGCAGGGCGTCCCGAGCCCCCCAGGCTGATTGGCACGAGTATGGCTTCCACCAGCTCCGGCAGGTGACCAGCTGACCGGCACTCGGCTGATGGGGACGAGACGACCTCCCAGGCTCTGGGAGGACAGAGGAAAGTTTCCACTACCCTGTCTGTTGCAAGATACACCTTAAACTCCTCCCCTTGACGTCTGCTGAGATGCAAACGTGCTCCTTGGCCCTTGGTCTTTTTCCTACAACAGGGCTGGTCTTCCTGCAGCCCATCATTAGGAGGAATGCTTTTCCCCTCACTTGCTTTAGATCATCATAAGGACATTTTCAGGTTTATAGGAATTACTCCCATCCGGGTCTAAAACCTTGACCGCACGCCTCTTGCAAATGCATTGCTACTTTGGCATTGAAGAGTTGTTGAACTTTCATATGTTTTATGCCCATGGCCTGATGCTCAGCAAACGCTGCTGGGAAATACATACAAAATGTCAAGTCTAATTAAAGTTCATGTGATATTTCCAAGAAACGCTGTCAGTGAGCGAAGCTACCATGTGTCTCGTGACACCTGGATACATTTGGACCTTGGTCTCGTGATCAGTTGACTGGGAGAGCCAGAAACACACGAGCCCTTCCCAAAGGTTCATGCCCTATTTTACATATGCTTAGAATTTTCTAGTTTAGCCTCTTTGCCTCCAAAGTATACATGCAATTATCAGAAAGTTCACTGGTTTCTGTAACAGTAACGGTTCATGTTTCTGCCTTTCTTGTTTTGTTTTGCTTTTGCTTTGCATCTCATCACGGAAGGATTTAGAATGAACGCAATGGCACTTATGCAGTTGACTCGACAGATAGGAGGCTGACGTCTCAGTGACTGGTTTTCTTGCCTCTCTCTTTAGAAGAACTTGAAGTATTGGGGCTGACACTTTTTAATCTGCCAGCCCCCAAACATAATCCTGGTAGTAATTGTTGGAAAATGCACACACTGTGACGTAATAGATTTTTTTACTCACTAGGTATTTTCTAAATCCTCACAGCAGGAATGGTCTCCTTTAAAGTTCCTAGTGATTTATGCAAAGAGCCTTGGCTCCTGGATGTTCCTTGAGCCGTAAGCACGCGGTCTTATAGAAGCATTTGGGGAAGAGGTCTGGGGAAGAGATCTTTGCGGGGATTTTTGGCACAAAAGAAGCCCTTTACACGAAAGTGCGCAAAATGGGAACCGGAGAACTCCGGAGGTTTGCCTTTGCTTTTCGGTCTATAAAGCTAACTTCAGCATAGATTTGTGTAGAGGAAAGGCAGGGCCCCAGTTAATGAGGCAGCTTTAGGGTAACCAGTGCTGTTTCCGGTGGAGGCCTGGAGTCTCTTCTCTGACACTTCACGGCTCCTCAAGTGGTTCTTCAAGAAGTGCCCCCTCCAGCTTCCCAAGTTCAAAAACGGCAGCTCTTGGGCTGGTGCTGGCTTCTGAAGAGAGACTGTGCCCCCAGGAGCTGTGATCACGGTGGCGGGAGGCGGGCGGCTCCGCAAATCTCTCTCTAAGTGGCCTCACCTAGTGCTGGCATTTCCACCATCAGTGACCGCCTTTGGGTCAGAACTTAGGCGAAGCCCTAAAGTGAAAAGACTCAGGCATCCAGGATG
Organism: Neophocaena asiaeorientalis asiaeorientalis; assembly: GCF_003031525.2. Taxonomy (NCBI): domain Eukaryota; kingdom Metazoa; phylum Chordata; class Mammalia; order Artiodactyla; family Phocoenidae; genus Neophocaena; species Neophocaena asiaeorientalis. Next base: position 630,514 of record NW_020173678.1, on the reverse strand, counting down.
GGATTTAATATTGTTTTATCTTATTTGATAGAATCCGAGCGCTTTCTAAGTTGTCAAGTTTTGCACAGAAGAGAAGGGTAAATAAGCAGGTGCCCAAATCCAAAGTCTAAGCTTTTCTTCACTTTTGTCCTATTCCGTCTCTATCCTCCCCAAACATTTTGCTTCTTAAT
>NW_020173678.1:621111-630262 GCF_003031525.2 Neophocaena asiaeorientalis asiaeorientalis | reverse complement strand
CTCCCGAGAGCCGCAAGCTTTCAAGTTTCTCTGAGCACTAGTGTCTGTTGTGCTTGCTCCAGGGACCTGGAACCTGGCTGTGAACCAGCAGAGGCTCCCTCAGCCTCACACTCGGATCTGGAGAGGCAGGGCGAAGGGGCAAAGGGAAAAAGCAGGTTGGGTCATCAGTCATCAAAGACGATGTAAGAGAAGGAAGGTGTCGGTAACCTGAGTTTTGCTTCCAGCTCTGCGTCTTTCCGTGTGATCCCGGGCAAATCAGTGGTCCTCTTGGCTCTGCAAACTCCACGCTCATTGCAAGGACCTCTGAGATGGGGCTGTGGAGGCCGCTTGCGGAGACCAGCGCTTGTGAGCTGCAGGGCTGCACGAATCGCCAGGGGTCTTGCTAAAGCCAGAGTTTCTGAGTTATGTTCCGTTGTGTATGTACCGCATCTTCTCTATCCATTCCTCTGTCGATGGGCGCTTAGGTTGCTTCCGTGTCTTCGCTATCGTGAAGAGTGCTGCTATGAACACTGGGGTGCGTGTAAAAAGGAATGAAAGGACGCCATTTGCAGCAACATGGATGAAACTAGAGACGATCGTACTAAGGGAAGCAAGTCAGACAAAGGCAAATACCGTATGACATCACTTATTTGTGGAATCTAAAATATGACACAGATGAACTCATCTACAAAACAGAAACAGACTCACAGACATAGAAAACAAACTTATGGTTCCCAGAGGGGAAGGGGGAAGGGGAGGGATAAATTAGGAGTTTGGGATTAGCAGATACATACCACTCTATATTAAATAGATAACCGACAAAGACCTACTGTACAGCACAGGGAACTCTATTCAATATCTTGTAATAACCTATGATGGAAAAGAATCTGAAGCTGTACACCTGAAACTACCACGATATCGTAAATCAACTATACTTAAATAAAATAAATAGGAAAATAATCTGACTTTCTGCCCAACCTGAGAGCTTAGGGTCATCGTCTTCTTGTCCCGAGGAGGCACGAATTCACCATTTCTACTCGTTAGTTAATGGAGACCTGTTGAAACAGGAGGAGATGTGAATTTTCTTTAAGATCCTCCCTGGATTTCCATAGTCTGTGCCACATTGCTCTGGAAAGTGTGGGTTCCATCCGTTCTGACCCAGAGCAAGAAACACGTGCAGCGCTGGTAACCCCAGGCAGTCAGAGAATCTCCAGGTGTCTTCCTTTCTGACCTTTACTGAATGTTTTAAAAACAAAGTTCCCTGCGTATTTACACTGAGCTTTGGAGGCATGTGAGAATTTGCAGGGGGCAGAGCCCACGTGGCCTGGGCTGTGTCTGCTTTTTTTTTTTAGTCAAGGACTTCCACCGTCTTTATTTTCTGAGACAATACTATCCAAAATTCCCCAGGCACAAAATTATATCATGTTTGGATTCCGTAAATGTTGGCCAAATTCTATAAGTGAGAGAGTTTAGGGCAAACATCTCTCCTTTGCTTTGACTTGTAATGTGTAGGGGTGTCTAGGTTGATTAGCTAAGATCTGGTCATAGCTGCAGTGCAAATTGGGCTCAGGTGGAGATACAAAGGGTTAGGTGCAACTCTAGTCAATCTGAAAATACATGAGGCTGAAGTTCAAATGGTAGATCAGCTTATCTACCCAGAGCAATCTTGGGCCAGTGAGTTTATTCGACTTAAGAATGATCAGGTCGGGCTTCCCTGGTGGCGCAGTGGTTGAGAGTCCGCCTGCCGATGCGGGGGACACGGGGGTCTAGCAAACTGAATATTTAGGAGTCACCCTTCTGGAGCTGCTGGAAGTCTTGCTAAACTTATGGCCCCCATGTCGTGCCTTCGTAGAGTATGCTGAATGAAGTACATTTCTCTAAAGCTCAGATTTTTTGGATCTGCTTATGAAAATATTATAAAGCTCATTCGTAAAAATGTAAGAAAAATTGAGAAAGTAAAGAAAATAAATATCATCCATAGTCCTTACTGCACAGAAATAATAACTGCTCTAAAGTTTTAATTTTTTTTTTTTTTTTTAATGGCTGCGTTGGGGCTTCGTTGCTGCGCGCGGGCTTTTTCTCTAGTTGGGGTGAGCGGGGGCTACTCTTCGTTGTTGCCGAGCGCGAGCTTCTCATTGCGGTGTCTTCTCTTGTTGCAGAGCACGGGCTCTAGGAGCGTGGGCTTCAGTAGTTGTGGCTCGCAGGCTCAGTAGTGGCGCAGGGGCTTATTTGCTCCGCGGCATGTGGGATCTTCCTGGACCAGGGCTCGAACCCGTGTCCCCTGCATTGGCAGGCGGATTCTCAGCCACTATGCCACCAGTAATTTTAATTTTTTTGGTACACGCACACAGACACACACACACAAGGTTTTAGCATGCTGCATCTTGCTTCTCTCATTTAATATTTTACATTTCATGAATTCTTTCCTGTTTATTAAGTTTTTAATGTAATAAACACACCTAAATTTTATTACTTAAAAAAATTTTATTGGAATATAGTTGACTTACAATGTTGTGTTAGTTTCAGGTGTACAGCAAAGTGACTGTTATACATAGACATATCTACTCTTTTTTAGATTCCTCTCCCATGTAGGCCACTACAGAGTATTGGGTAGGGTTCCCTGAGCAGTACAGCAGGTCCTTATTAGTTATCTATCTCATGTATAGTCGTGTGTATATGTCAGTCCCAATCTCCCAATTTATCCCTCCCCTGGTAACCATAAGGTTGTTTTCTACATCGATGACTCTACTTCTGTTTTGTAAATGAGTTCATTTGTGCCTCTTTTTTAGATAGAAGCGATGTAAGCGATGTCATGTGATATTTGTCCTTCTGCGTCTGGCATTAAAGCATTTTTTAAAATACGACTTCAGTGTCTTCATATGAGGTACACAAGCAGGTCTTTCTTCGGCGGTTTAAGCCCCTCAGGCTCAGCATCACCCGGAATATTAATTTTCACTGGTGATGTAACGGGGGTAGGTGAGTTGGCGGAGGATGAAGTGTCAGCAGAACCCGAACAAAAAGCTGAGTGTATTTTAATGCATCATTTAATAAACCATTTCTCACACTAACGAGCTGCTTTCCCCCTGATGCAGGAGTAGAATAAAAATCCTAGTTAATTTAGATTTTTCCTGAGGTTTGAGGATGGTAGGGTCATTTGAGAAGCACCTGGGCGGGAAGAAAGCAAGACCCCAATCATGTTCCTTTAACTGCCGCTGTAAATCCGCAGAATCTCCCAGCTTCGGTGCCTTGTAGCCTGGTGACAACAGATATGAAAACTCAGACGGGGAGCCGGCTCCGAGGTGTTTCCTTCACCACTCCTGCTGAGACGAATCCAGTTCCTGCTTAAAGACCGCGTGCTACATACATTCCTTTCACAAGTACGAATCAGAACAGGGCAGGTCGTAATTGAAAGAAAATAAACCTGCAATAATTCGCGACACGTGAACACCCAAAAGTCCGGAGGGACCACAAGGCAGACAGAGGTCAGCATTCTGGGTCGCGGAGGCCATATGCTCTGGGGGCGCCAACGTGACCTGCTGGGAGGCTCCTTTTGGGGGGGGTGGCTTTTGTGGGGTCACCTCCTGGCACTGAGTTGATTCTGTCCCAGGCTCCTAGAGGGCGGGGGCTGTGTCTGTGTGATCACTGTGCACAGTCCCTGGACAAAACCACTTACACTGTCACTAATGAAGGTTTTAATCTAATTTATTTCCTGACGAGGCAACGCGTTCACCCGGTTTGAAATCCAAAAGGTGCCCAATAACCTCCGATTAAAAAGCCTTCTTCCCATCCTGTACCCCAGCCACCCAGATTCGCAGTTTCTTATGGGTCCTTCAGTAGATATTTTCTGCATTTATAAGCATATGCATATATTTTAAATTTTTTCTCTTTTTTAATCAAACAGCGCATTCTAGAGACACTCTACTTTGTTCATGGAACATTATCTCGAAGTCATCTTCGAGTCAGTTCGCAAAGAGCTTCCTGGTTCCGTCTTATGGCTGCATGGAATCCCCTTGTGTGAGCCGTAACTTAGTTAACAAATCCCTCACTAATTGACATTTGGGTTGTTTTCCTACCACAAACGAATCGTCAGTGAATAATGGTGGAATATGTCACTTTGTACGTCTGATGGAATCATACGTGCTTTTGAATCTCACTAAATTGATTAGAAAACTTGAAAGGAATGAGCTGGATGGAGGCAAACGTAGTTTCGTGACGACGGGAGCAGGAAGCCAGCGTTAGACCTCCTTCTACCGCAAACACAAGGGGCCTGTCCAGCTGAGTGTCTGGTAGGTAGCTGCTGCCTGGGAGGGAGGCTGAGCTACGTGCTGTCTGCTCTCTCCCTGAGCACCTTCAGCAGGTCGAGAGCGGCTGGCTGTGAGTACCTGCATCTCCAAGACTTCCTCTTCCATGCTTCCCCTCACCCAGTCCCATTTTCTTGTATTTTTACTTTATTATTTATTTGGGGGCGCTGTGCCCCGCGGCTTGCGGCATCTTAGTTCCCCGGCCAGGGACTGAACCCAGGCCACCGCACTGAAAGCGCTGAGTCCTAACCACTGGACTGCCAGGGAAGTCCATCTTGTATTTTTATTTTATTTAATTAATTAATTAATTAATTTATTTTTGTGGTATGCGGGCCTCTCACTGCCGTGGCCTCTCCCGTTGCGGAGCACAGGCTCCGGACGCGCAGGCTCAGCGGCCATGGCTCACGGGTCCAGCCGCTCCGCGGCACGTGGGATCTTCCCGGACCGGGGCACGAACCCGTGTCCCCTGCATCGGCAGGCGGACTCAACGACTGCGCCACCAGGGAAGTCCATCTTGTATTTTTTTTTTTTCCTCTTGTATTTTTAAAGAACCAAGACTAGGCATCAAACAATCCAAACATGGAGGTCAGAGTCTATCAGTCCTCTGTCTTTAGCTGCAAAAACGAACAAAACACCCCAAAACGTAAAAGCCAAAAAACCCCTGAAACAAACAAAAAGAAACAAACAGAAAACCTGGAGCGTCCTGCTGCCTTTTGGTTCCAGCTCCTTCTTTAACCTCCTCCCTCTCTCCCCACCCGCCTCCTGACCCCTCGTCCTTTTCTCCCGTCAGCACCCAATAGCCAGCCTGAACCACGTGCCTGCGGTGTCAGGCCCAGCATCCCTGCCCTCGGGGCTCCTCCCACCGGTAGGGGTGGACATGGCTGTGGATGGGTGTGGGGAGTGGAGGCCCCCAGGGAGGCGGGCGAGAGGGTGAAGAGGAGATCAGGGCAGCATGGAGGTCGGGAAAGCAGGCACCATTCCCTCCAGGAGGAGTGGGGGCAAGGGGCGCCCCCAGTCACAAGGAGCACAGAGGCGGTGCAGGGACGGAGCGGACGAGGGGAAGGTGAGTGGGGACAAGATTGTAGGTCTTGAGGGTGTGAGGGGTCAGAAGATGTGTGAGCAGCCTTCACAAACCAGCACCCTGATTCGTCAGCATCCGTCAACGTCAAGGCGAGACCCTCCATCAGCAAAAGTATTAGGACTCACTGAAGGCTCAGATGATCCAATTCACATTCCCACCAGCAGTGCAAGAGTGTCCCCTTTTCTCCACACCCTCTCCAGCATTTATTGTTTCTAGATTTTTTCCCTATATTGTTTCTTTTGTGAAGAAATTGTTTACACTTTTTGCTCATCTTTCTGTGAAGGCATTAGTGGGTTTTTATTTGTTTCATTTTGGTTTGTTTTTATTCCAGTTTGTTTAGTAGATTTATGAGTATATTAAACTTCTGTCATATGTATTGCAAATAGTTTTCAATTTCTGCTTTGCCTTTTAATTTTGCTTATTATATCTTTGAATTACAGTCACTTAAAATTTTGTGAGGTCAAAATTGATCAGTATTTTATTCCATTTTTTCCTTTCCATAAATTTTATGTCTAGAAAATCTTATCCTATCCTCAGAGTGTATAAATAGTCACCATCATACTTTTCTAGCTCTTGTTAATGCTTTCACTTTAAATTCTTCAATGAATTTGGGGTTTATTTTGCTGTACGAGAAGAGGTAAGAAGAATTTTTCCCCCAATAATTGACCATTTAAAAAAATATTATTTGTCACACACTCCGTCTCCTCCTCATTGATCTGTGATTTTAAAAATAAATATAATAGGGGCTTCCCTGGTGGCACAGCGGTTAAGAATCCGCCTGCCAATGCAGGGGACACGGGTTCGAGCCCTGGTCCGGGAAGATCCCACATGCCACGGAGCAACTAAGCCCGCGAGCCACAACTACTGAGCCCATGTGCCACAGCTACTGAAGCCCACGCGCCTAGAGCCCGTGCTCCGCAACAAGAGAAGCCACTGCAATGAGAAGCCCACACACCGCAACAAAGACCCAACGCAGCCAAAACTAAAATAAATTAAAAAAAATAAATATCATACACTAATATCTTAAATATTTGAGGGCCCATTTTATAACCGTTTTTTCCTGTTCCAGTGATCTATGTATTTATTCTCATGTCATCACCACAGTGTTTTAATTAATTTGTCTTTAAATTGATTTTAATTAGGCAACTCCTCCTTCACTTTTCTTCTCTGCCAAAATTTCCTACCTATTCTCAACTGTCTATTTTGTCAGGTAAATGTTAAAATAATTCTGTCAAGTGTTAAAGAATGGTTTTGTATTTGAATTTCATACTCCTATGTCTCAATGGAAATACAGTCTTTCTCCATGAAATTTCTCGAGTGCATTTCTTTCTTTTTTTTTTTTTTCCACTTTTTGTAATTTTATTCTTAAGGACCTGGTGAAAGCCTTTCGGGACTTATTTTTTAACCCTGACAACACTGACTCCATGTGGACTCCCCTGAAGTTTTCAGTCCTCATCCATTCACAGATAATGTCGTCTCTCAGCCGTAATGCCATTTCTCGTCTTTCATTTCTACTGATAATGAATAGTTGAACATTTCTGGCTTCCAAAACAAAGCTTCCAAGGGCTGTTGGGTAACTGATTATAGAGCTGAGGTTTGGAGGTCTGTTCACGGTGGTGTGAATCAATTGCTTGTGAAAATTTCCCTCAAAAGCACACGCAGAAGGGACCTATTCGGCCAGCTCCATGGCTGGCGTGGGAGACAGAAAGCAGAAGCCTGCAGTGAATCCAAGAGCGGCCAACAGGTTCTGTCCACATGTGACAGGTGGATGGTTGAATGGTGAGGACACTAAACAGAGTTTAATGAGGAAGCCCCAGAAGGTTTCTGAGGTCAGAGAGGCCACATGTTTTGGGATGCCACAGTGTGGTCAGCTGGTGAGTGTGGGGGACGAGATCCCTAACACTCTCCGCTCACTGATGAATTCCTGTTGTTATTCTTGTTTTGGTCCGATTCCTTATTTAAGAACGATCCCCAGGTATATGATTTTGAAAACAGAGAAATTCCAGTGGTATAATTTTCTTTTTTAAAATATATTTTTCCTTATTAGTCATCCATTTTATACACATCAGTGAATACACGTCAATCCCAATCTCCCAGTTCATCCCACCACCACCACCACCAAACCAAGCCGTCGCTGGCGGATGACACAGGAACATTAGCGGCAAATAACAGCTCTCTCGGTGACTCATATCGAACAGAACCTATTTCCTTGTCAGAACCATTAGAAAGGGAAAAAGATATCAGTGGATGCCTTGAAACCTACCGGGGAGGTAAGTGGGCAAATGCAAAAGGAGAAGCTCCACGTACGTGTAACAGAGTGGAAGTGGCTTTGATGTAAATACAATGCCCCGCCCCATGTGTGCCTGCGTTTCCAAGGTAACCAGTGGGGCTCCCCGCCTCAGGGTTGGGGGGCTCTGTCGGTGTGAACACAGCCACCCCCCACTTGTGCTTTGTCTCCTCCCCCATCCTGTGGGTTGATGTGTCATCAAAGAAGTGATTTCCTCTGCTGAGTCACGGTCAGAGCCCAGATCTTAAAAATAATGGATGGTGCTTGAGTTCGTGAAACATGTGATCTTAACTCTCCCGTGAGAGTGTGAATTAATTATAAACGTAGAGCTAGAGTGCTTTATTCAGGCGTGAGAGCTTTAAGTTAAAATGACTGCAATGTAGGATGTCTTTCTTGTACAAAAAAAAGCAGTGTTTATAACTTCAAAAGCACTGCCTTGGAGTCTTACTGGTCTGGGAGGACTCAAATTCTGTGGCTTCCACAGAGCCCTTGATTTCTCACTGGGTCACAATCCAGCGGGTGGGCGGGGGCGGGGACTCTGCTCCATGAAGCCACTCAGGGATCCCAGCCCTTGTAGGCGCCCCACCCTCCTTTAGGTTCTGGGACTCCCCTCCTTTCAGCCAGCAGAGGGGGAAAGGAAAGGAGGGTCCCACAGGGGAGGTTTTCATCGGCCAAGCCTGGAGGTAATGCTTCCAAGGGCCAGAATTTGGTTGCCGGGTCACATTAACCGCAAAGGAGATAAAAAATGCGGTCTGGTTGTGTGCCCCGGGAGGAAGAGCTTCGCTGCAGGACGCATTCATTCGTTCATTCACGCATGGACACGTGTTGAATAGCTGTGACGTGCCAGATGCTGCCTGCAGCTAAGAGGACGCAGCACACAGGACTGCAGGGGAGTTGGCCTTAGGGGGACTGTACCCTCGGTTCTGAGTTCTCACCTAGTAGCCTTGTGACTGGAGCTGTTTGAGCCGCTGGGTGGGCGTGAACAGAGCTTGCAGTGCTGTTGTGAGGACTGCGGGATGCCACGTGCAAAGCCCCCATCACGCTTTCCATACATGGAGGAAATGACCTGCAATGTGTAGATCATGTAATGTGTCTTCAAGATTTGTCGTGAAAGAAAGATTTGTGTTTCTCTTCCTGTGAAGTCACAGAATTCATACAATATACACTTTCCTCTCATATCTTAAAAGAGTGGATTTGTACTTCTAGCAATACTTTCAATGTTTACAGATTAAAAGGCTGGATTTACTTTCCACCCAAACATTTATCCAAAACAGACAAACAAAACTCCTTCATCCTTCAACCAAAGGAGTTTATGGGTTTTATTATGGCTCATTTGTACTATTCCTATGGAGGAAAGAAAAGAGTCATTTAAGCCCCGAGGAGTCAGTATAATTAGTGGGAGTGTTGGTGAAGGACAGGTCGCAGGTTTGCCAAATAACCTAGAACTTGAGGGACAAAGGGCAGTCAGCCTCCTGCTGTAGTGCTCACATTGGCCACTAGATG
>NW_020173678.1:607008-621019 GCF_003031525.2 Neophocaena asiaeorientalis asiaeorientalis | reverse complement strand
CCCGCCCCGACTGGCTCCTTGGTCTTGGACTCGAAGCCCTGACTTCAAAATAAGGAAAGCTGAAAGGAGCAGTAAAAAATGTCAACATCTTTTTGTTCTTAATATTGTGAAAAGAAATAGTCTCCAAACGCTCTCAAAGAGTTCTCCTGTGACATTTTATATCCATGCTTTATACCTGGAGGCCAACAGGAATAATTCAGCTGCTGTATTTTACAAATGCTGTGTGTGTATATACGCACCTCGTGGAGGATTCTGAGCCACTTTCCAAGGGCCCTCTGAGTCTGACCTCTGTTCTTGACTTCCACGCACACGTGGGAGCTGGTCTCCTCCAGGGCTGCTGATAGGAAGCCTCATTTTTTCCTAGAGACACAGAACAGAATGAGACAGTCATAAAGAGACATCCGGAGACTCTGAAAGCCACTGAGGAATGTCTGGCAGTTTTTATCCTTGTGGTGATTGTAAGACTGTTTAGCCTGGAACGGAAGCCAGGGAATGTTTTCTTGCTGTTTAGTATCTGTGTGGGTTTTCCAGAGAACTGAGTATTGAGTGGGAATCCAGGAGACCGGGAAGGTGATGATGCCTGAGAAGAAAACATCCCTGATGATGACGCAATCACAGAAGCTGTCATTTATGAGACATCACTACACGGTAGTCAGGCGCTGTCCTCAGGGCTTCGCGTCTATGGTTTCATTTACTCCTCATGTGAGCCACCTACGGAAGAAAGGTACTCACTCCTATTGTAAATTTACAGGTGAGGAAACAGGCAAAGAAAGGTAACGTGTTCCAGGCCGCACATCTAGTGTAGATGCAGGCCTTGAATATGGGTTTATCTGACTCCAAAGCCGGTTAACAACAAACAAACCCTTGTTTGCCTTCTATGTCACATCCGATTCCCCTGTTAAACGCTGGGCTTTGTCTGGACGTCCGCATCCCTATGAACTGCCTACCGCCCTCCAGCCCCCCATAAAACTGAATTTCTGTATTCACCCAAGAATCCAGCTAATGTTTTAAAAAGTCTTCATCCACAGCCTGAAGGAAGAGAAACAATGAAATTGGGGGCGTCTTCCCCGCATGCGGTGGAGACCCTGGCCTGGGATTAGACTCCACATCGCGGTTCTCAGGCCCAACCGCTTAACCCTTCCAGGGCCTTCTGGTCTCCAGGCGGCCAAGACCCAGCGGGACAGTGAACAGGTTGCCGGGTGATCAGGGCACCTCTCACCCCAACCTCGTCTCTGCCAGCCTCCTGACGTTTCCCCTGCTGCAATGACACTGAGTTTGCCATGTCCCCTCTGACCTTCATGGAAAGTCTCTGAGTTTGTAATGACCCATATGTACTGGTGTTTGGTTGTCTCCCTGAGGAGGCTGTTTTGTCCATCACACCCAGAGGGCCCGAGTCCACGGCAGGTGGTCCAGCAGGACTGGGTAAACTGACAGGAAGCGTATTTCCTTTTTTTTTTTTTTTGCGGTACGCGGGCCGCTCCCCGTTGTGGCCTCTCCCGTTGCGGAGCACAGGCTCCGGATGCGCAGGCTCAGCGACCATGGCTCACGGGCCCAGCCGCTCCGCGGCACGTGGGATCCTCCGGGACCGGGGCACGAACCCGTGTCCCCTGGATCGGCAGGCGGACTCTCAACCACTGCACCACCAGGGAAGCCCCATGGAAGCGTATTTTCTGAATAAAAATGAAGTGATATGATTGAGGAAAAGCTTTCTCCCCTGACTTGTGCATTTTTTTATATGAAGTCATGTAATGCTAAAAATATTCCATCACATTTTTTTTATTACTCATAGGAAATCAGCATAATCAAGGATGTTTGAATCACTGAAATCAGGACTGTGGGCAAGCCAGGGCTGCCGTCCGAAGGGCGGCCGCCCAGCTGGGAAGTCGGGCCTTTGACCAGGTCAGCACAGAGGGGTTTGGCCGACCGCTCTGCTTTTCCTCAGGTAGAATGATTTCCACAGAGCTTTCAGCATCTACCTTCTCCCCTAAGTTCTCAGTTTAAACTTTTCCACTAAATCTCTGCTTTAATGAGAAGCAGCTTTTGGTGTTTCAGCAATAGTTCTGGGGCCTCTCTCACTGCTGTCAGGTTTGCGGGTTTTATTTTTGTGTGTGTAATTGGAAAATTCCCCTGTGAGCCTGGGGAAAAGCATCAATGTGGCTACAAAAATGGGCTCCGGGTCCCACCTATTGGACCGGGTGAGCTTTTGCGTGCGAAGCCCATCGGAGAGGCGAGGGTCAGGCTGGTAATTTCGCTGTTGCTCTGGTTGGACATTGGTCTTTGTTCTGGGGAAGATGAGGATGCAGTGAGCAACGTGGCTTGTCAAACACGTTTACGACGCCCGCGGTGGCAGGGCCTGTTGGCGGCTGGGATTTGGGGGAACAGAAGCGGCTCTGGGCCGTGCCCGAGGGCCACCCCTGCAAGTCCCCATGGGGCCCCTCCATGCAAACGCCACCTCTTGGGTTTTTCTTCTTCCACATCTCCTTACCCCTACCCCCTCTGTCTTCTTTATCTTCCTTTCTTCTCCAAAGAAAAGAAGAAACCATCTCTAAGTGGGTTCTTGCTCTTTTTTTAACATGGATGAAGACAAAATTCTTTTTTTTAATGAATTAATTAATTATTTTATTTTTGGCCGCGTTGGGTCTTCGTTGCTATGCGCAGGCTTTCTCTAGTTGCGATGAGTGGGGGCCACTCTTCACTGTGGTGCGTGGTCCTCTCACTGTCGTGGCCTGTCTTGTTCCGGAGCACAGGCTCCAGACACACAGGCTCAGTAGTTGTGGCTCACGGGCCTAGTTGCTCCGGGGCATGGGGGGCCTTCCCAGACCAGGGCTCGAACCCGTGTCCCCTGCATTGGCAGGTGGATTCTTTTTTTTTTTTAATAAATTCATTTATTTATTTTTGGTTGTGTTGGGTCTTCGTTTCTGTGCGAGGGCTTTCTCTAGTTGCGATGAGTGGGGGCCACTCTTCACTGTGGTGCGTGGTCCTCTCACTGTCGTGGCCTCTCTTGTTCCGGAGCACAGGCTCCAGACGCGCAGGCTCAGTAGTTGTGGCTCACGGGCCTAGTTGCTCCGGGGCATGTGGGACCTTCCCAGACCAGGGCTCGAACCCGTGTCCCCTGCGTTGGCAGGCAGACTCTCAACCACTGCGGGCGGATTCTTAACCATTGCACCACCAGGGAAGTCCAAGACAAAATTCTTTTACTAATTATTTTAAAATTTTATATGGCAGTATAGTTGATTTACAATGTTGTGCTAGCTTCAGGCGTATAGCAAGGTGATTCAGTTATACATATATCTATTCCTTTTCAAATTCTTCTCTCATTTAGGTTATTGAGTAGAGCTCCCTGTGCTATACAGTAGGTCCTTGTTGGTTATCTATTTTACATGTAGTAGTGTGTAAATGTTAATCCCAAACTCTCAGTTTATCCCGCCCCCCCATCTTTCCCCTTTGGCAACCAAAAGTTTGTTTTCTATGTCCGTGAGTCTGTTTCTGTTTTGTAAATAAGTTCATTTGTATCATTTTTTTTTTAGATTCCACATGTCAGTGATATCACGTGATATTTGTCTTTCTATGGCTGGTTTACTGCACTTAGTAGGATAATCTCCAGGTCCATCCATGTTGCTGTGAGTCTCTCTTTTTTTGTCCGCCATAAACACATCTCTCTTCTCCATGATCCTCACTATTTATTTTGGAATATTCTCCAAAGGAAATTCATTTCACATTTTAGTGTTTCTGTTACCGAGGGCCGTGTGGGATGTGCAGAAGCCCTGTGCCCTGATAAATAAGTGAGAGCGGTTCCCTTATGAAGCAAGGCAAGCGCTTCAGTTTCTGCCAGCAGCTTTCTTTTGGAAACTGCCCTCCTGCCACTGGGTGTGGGACTCACTTATCACCCTCCATTTCTCACGTCTCTGATTTCACCAAATCTTTGGGGCTCGTATTTAATAGGCCTGTGTTTGCATAAGTCCACGCCTATAAACCGTTCACTTGGGGACCTGAAACTGACGTTTTTTATGACCCAAAGGGCAGTAAAAGCCGCCTCCACGGTAGGGCAGCCGCAGGTTCTGTGACTGAGTTGTGAAAGCTCTTGTTAGAGCCATCCCTGTCCTGAGGTTCTGCACGCCTCCTGCAGCCTATAATTTCGCTAGTAAGAATGGGACTAAAAGACAAGCGGGCTCCACCCGAGATAACCCCAGCATCTCAAGTTCACCTGCAGTTTGAGGAAGAATCCTAGTTCGGGCATCCTGGGCGGGGCAGGAATGAAGGATGGGATGGATGTAATCAGTTCTACCCAAATGTGTCTTTTGCTGTATAATCCATTTATTAACAGCTCTGATGTGTTCCTGTATTTGTTTCTTACTACGTTCTTCTAGAGCGAGGTTACCAAACCACGGCCTGTGGGCCAGATTTGGCCTCACTGCTTGTTTTTGTCTGGCCCTCACACTGAGGATGGATTTACGTGTTTAAATGGTTGAAAAGAATCAAGAGGATAATATTTTGTGACGTGAAAATTGTGTGAAATTCACATTTTCATGTCCGCAGATAGAGTTTTATTGGAACAGGTCACACTTCCCCATCCACGTGGGTCCAGGCTCCGCTGGGGCTGCCCTGGGGAGCGGGGTCACTGCCTGTGAAGCCTAAAATAGTCACTGCCTGGCTCTTGGCAGAAAACGTTTGCAGATCCCTGCTCTAGAAAAACAAAAAGATGCCTCTCCGTTCACAAGTAATTTCTGCAAGTCCCCAAGGCTTGAGGGTTCCTTCGTGTTCAGGAGAGCTGCTTCCATGGTCCCTTCTGAGCTGGTCTGGTCTAATTTTCCTCCGAGGGGCTTTCAAATTGGGTGATTCTTGAAGAATTCTGCTCAGTGAATATTTTTGCCTAAATGTTACCTTTTGATGGGCGTACACTCTTCACTGGAGGAACCTGTCATTCACTGCTTCTCCTTCCTGGCTGTCCTTTGAATCACCGGGAGTTTTTATAAATCCCAGTGGCCGGGTCTCACCCCAGGCCCATTGAATAGAACCTGTGAATGTGGGACCCAGGTGATTCCATTGTGAAAGTTCAGTTTACGAAGGGAGAACCTCCCTCTGCTATTTTGAAATTAAGGTTTCAGTTGCCATAGCCGATTCCACTGGGAACGTGATTCCTTTCGACACGTATGTGTTGAATGCCCACAAAATGCTAATTGCTCTGGAATTTGTATGTCAAAAAAGAATGAAACAGCTCTCTGGGGGGGGGGGGCTTTTCCCAAATAGACTACCATCAAAATCGTCATTTCTGGGAACCAGTTAAATATGCAGGATGGAGCATGTAGATATATGGAAATCAAAAACTATTAACAAATAAAGTCCTAGCTTTAGAGCCATCCCACGACCATGCTGGAAATGGCGACATTTCTACTAACATTTGGGCCGTTGGGGGGGAGGGGGAGGGGCATCAATTTTGTTTCTCTTTAGAAGCAGCAGCATTGCAAGGTAGAGCTCACAGGCCCTCCTACATACCAGCTACACAACCTTGACCACGTCCCTTAGTTTATCTTGGATTCGTTTTCTGTGAAATGGAGGTAATAGTAATACCTCTGCCACAGGGCTGTTGGAGGGATTAGATGAGATAACGTACATAGACGCTCTCTTATGACTGTGGAGTTCTATTCCGGTTCCAGCCTCTTCACTGGGGCGCATGCTGCCGTGAGACAGACAGAAGTAAACAAGGAAATACAAACGGAGGCCCAGGGTGGGAAGTGCTGTAGAGAAAAACTAGGCAGGATGGGGGGAGGAGTGCTTGCCGGGGGGTGCGGGGGGTGAAGATGTTTCAGATGGGATGTTCAGAAAAGACTCACCAGGAGACCGGGGTAACTATTCGCTATCATCACGGTATTGCTAGGGAGTGATGAGCCCCCTGCTATGACCACGAGGAAGGTCTGAGAGAAGAAAATGACCAATGCACCCAGACCTTTTGTCTATTTCCTTCCTCAACTCCAAGACTGTTGAGCCACTAACATGGACAGGGTGGAACTCTGGGATATCTGCAGATGACTCGTGTCCTAATAAGAGAAACTGGGGTGGGTAAAATAACCCCCCACTTCTCCGAAGCTGCATGATGTGCCCTGGGTCAGCCTTAGACACAGACAGCAGCCTTCGTGGGTGACGCCGAAAGGCTAATTGCCTCTGAACCAACTTGCAGTCGATAAGATTAGAGGTCTCTTAAAACTTCTGGAAGATGGGTCAAGGACATGAAAATTCATTGGATTGACTCATAAACGTGCAGGAAAAAAATCTCATCTCCACTAGTGACCCGGGGAAGACAGATTAGACTAAGAAAATATTTTTTACCTATCAGATCAGGAAACTGGCTGACGGGAGTATGACCTGATGCCTCCTTTTTGGGGGGCAATTTGTCAGTATCTCTCAAACTTTAGTAGGCATGGACATTTAAACCCAGAAATTCCACTTTGGGGAATCTATTCTCCAGAGATAATCACACACAAGTATACAAGAATACATGTATAAAGGTACGGATTGATCATAAGAGTAAAAAATTATATTTCTACAGACAACCAATAAATATACATCACAGGCACTTGGTACACGTGTGTTAAATGAGCAAACGAGCGTGTGTATAAGCGGGATATGAAAAGACACAAGCAGGAGAGGAGGAATCCGTGGTGCGTGAAAAGTGCCCTGGGAACCACATTAATACAGAAATACACAGCTGCTCTGTCATGGAAAGGTCTGGAAAGCTGCTAACAGGCCTGCACAAATCTATTGGGTCAACCACAACACAGAGCGCTTAATAATACATAACATAAATAGTAATAGATTTTCTTCATACGCTGCAGAGCGGGGTTCAAGGGGGTGGGGAGGGGAGATTTTCCCCTTTCCTCTTCTACTTTTCAGTATGCGTAGAAATGCTTCCAATTTTCACAGACTATTTAGGGAAGTCTTTACAATTAAACTAATTCAATATTGGTAAAAGCCTTTTAGAAATACAAGCATCTTTTAACCAGACAAAAGTGTCGCATTCCTCGTTAGCTAAGCAGCTCCCATTTCCTAACTATTTTAACTAATGGGACGTGGGAGACCTCTGCGTTGGTTACGTCATTCAAGCTTGCCAGGTGGGGTGGAGGAAGCTTCTAGAAGCTGAGTAACTTTGCTGCATGTTGAAAGACTTGTCTGGTTTCAAAGACCATGAGCCCTGTTGTTTCAGGGCAGAGGAGGTCAGAGCCCTGCGGACACAGCCCAGAAATGGGGACTCTGAGGCCACACCAGGGGACCCTCAGTCACCCAAGAACAATACTGGAGACAAGGACATAGCGACAAACCTCTCCTTTCTCACATTTTGCCTGGGGTCAATCTAAGTGCAGTTAAAAATTAAGATACTGCTCTAGAAACTTTGGAATCGATTTGAATCCCTACCGGGCCAAAGTTCAGCCACTGAGCCACAGTGACCAGACAGGCCTGTGAAGGCCAGTACTCCTTTGCTGTAACACTGTTTTCTAGAAAATCGACCTTTATCTTCCTCAAGGTCCTGAGTATAAGATTCCGGGGAAATATCTGTAGAATCGAGTGGAAGGACTTGGTCGGTCGCTCCAAGAAACCCACAGTTCCTCCTTTCAGATAACTGGCACCACGCAAACTAGGGGACCCTTTGTGGTTCCAGCTTGGGTCAGAAAGCAAAGCCGGGGTCACAGATGACATGTACCAGCCCTCAGAGGGAGCAGGTCTGTTGTCTCTGGGCGTTCTCTTTCCAGATTTTCCAGTTCTGCTTCTATTACACTGCCGTGTCTCTTACCCATGGAATCCAAGCCAAAGCTCTAAAGATGTAGGGACTCTCCGTGGCCTGGCTGCAGACCAGCCTCCCAGCCTCTTGAGCCATGCATCACTCACTCTGACCACCACCTGCTTTCTGCAAACGCGCTGCAGCCTCTGCCCGGCTCTCCGCTCCCTTCCACCCTCGGTCCAGCCCAGGCCAGCAGGGGCTCTCCTTGACCTTGCCCTGCCCAGCGCCCAGCGCTGCTCACCCTGCCCCAGGTCCCCAGTTCATTTCCTTCCGAGCCGTCCCGTGGTCAGTAATGATCTTGAAAGAATGAGGCCTCAGGGCCCGGTCTCAGTCACCTCTGTCTCCCTAGAGACTGGCAGAGGCACCCGATAAACATTCATTGCATCTTTAATGAATACACTTGTTTCAGGCTACTGCAAATTCTATCTGGTTCCACAAGAAAGGGAAGTCAAAGATACTCAAATCAACACAGACATACAACGTAATTGAGGACGAGGGGACTTTTCCCTCCTATACGCACCCTGTACAGCCCTCCCCCACCCCGAGGTGTTAGCTCCCCGTGCCAAGCAGTGCACTGACTGTAGTTCCTGTAGGCAGGTCTCTTTACACAGTCCTTACACACCAGCCTCGTTCCCTTTCATGGAGCCACACACTATGTTTATGGAGCAGCTGTCATTCTCGCCCTCCGGCTGCGACAATTTCTCCTTTCCCTGTAACGCTGGGCATCTCACAACGGGTTCACCCGAGTGTGTTTCCTACTGACCCCTCTTACACACGTGTTCATCTTGTCTCAAGGAGACGGTCGAATTTAAGTGCGGGGAGGGCTTATGTTTTTCTTCTGTGACTCTCCTCTCGCTGCCCGGGACCCAGTACGGTGACGATGCAAAGTAAGCAACCGATGATTGAGCTATGGATGGACGGACATCTCGTGTACCAGCCGGTCACACCGTCAGCAGGAGAGCATGTTTGTTTCAACCTTCACTGAAGTCGTGCTTCGACAATGTGTCATTTGTTAATGTGTCAGACGAAGCCAGGGGGCACATTCCTCAAAGGTAGAACAGTCCTCGGCATTCCAGAGGAGGCTGGGTGAGTAAGATGGTCCCTGACCGCAAGGAGCTGTGGGAGACGAGAAAAAGGAAACGCGAACTAACTTTATATATATGTATTTATACAAGCATATATATAATAATACATATATTAAGATAGCATATAATAAGATAATGGAACCTTGTGTCAGAAAGTATAATAAGGAGCTAGACTAGGTGTTGGCAAACTTTGTCTATAAAAGGCCAGACAGTAAATGCGTGAGGTTTTGCCAGCCACGTGGTCTCTGCTGCAACCGCCCAAGGCTGGGGCGGCTGGCAGGCGGCAGGCGGTACTTGGGCCCCCAGGAGGTCGTTGTCAACCCCTGATAGGGGACTTCAGTAAATGTCTTTGGATGAGGGGAAGGCAGCCAGGACAGGAGCGCAGGAGGACAGCTCTGAGTGGGGAGGTGGGGCTGACCTGGTCTCGAAGGCATGGTCAGATAGCGCATGGGTAGCACATGGCAGGAAAAGGGATCACTGACGTCCGATGATTGTTATAAGCGACAGTCTGCGCTGGATATCTGGGGGAGACGTTGAGAAGGTATCTCGGCAGGAGAAGAATTTGCATTCAGGATGAGAGGGAGGGAGATGAAGACTGAAAGGCGGTGGGAAATTTGAGCTAACCCTGTGGCCTAGAGCTTCCGGAATGTTCCACTTACACAGCAGAGAGGGATGGTCACCTGATCACCTGAAACGAGGCTGTTTCTAGGAACAGTTTTATTGTAAAAATTAAGGCAATTTATCATTATGCTCTATAAGGTTTATTTTAGTGAAAACAACAAATGTCACGGATTGCCTACTATTGTGCGGAATTAATGCTGTAGGAGAATGGGCTCTACTCATCCAGCAGTTGTTTTTGTTAGTTTAAAATGATATTTTATTTATGTTTTTCAATTTTTTTAATTGAAGTGTAGTTGGTTTATAATATTGTGTTAGTTTTGGGTGTACAGCAAAGTGATTGTTATACATATATCCATTCTTTTTCAGATTCTTTTCCCATTTGGTTATTACAAAATTTTTTTTTTATACCATGCTTATGTATACATCTATATATTTATTTTTGGCTGCGTTGGGTCTTCGTTGCTGCACGCAGGCTTTCTCTAGTGGTGGCGAGCGGGGGCTACTCTTCGTTGCGGTGCGTGGGCTTCTCATTGCAGTGGCTTCTCTTGTTGCGGAGCACGGGGTCTAGGTGTGCGGGCTTCAGTAGTTGTGGCACATGGGCTTCAGTAGTTGTAGCTCATGGGCACTAGGGTCCAGGCTCAATGGTTATGGCGCACGGGCTTAGTTGATCCACGGCATGTGGGATCTTCCCGGACCAGGGATTGAACCCGTGTCCCCTGCATTGGCAGGTGGATTCTTAACCGCTGCACCACCAGGGAAGTCTCTATTACAAAATATTGAGTAGAGTTCCCTGTGCTCTACAGTAGATCCTTGTTGTTTATCTATTTTATATACAGTAATATATACATGTCAATCCCAATCTCCTAATTTATCCCCCCTCCCACCCCCTTCCTCTTTGGTAACCATAAATTTGCGTTCTATGTCTGTGAGTCTCTTTCTGTTTTGGGAATAAGTTCATTTGTATCTTTTTTTTAAGATGCCACATATGAGTAATATCATATGATGTTTATCCTTGTCTGACTTACTTCACTTAGTATGTCAATCTCTAGGTCCATCCACGTCGCTATAAATGGCATGATTTCACTCTTTTTTAAGGCTGAGTAATAGCCCGTTGTACATCCAGCTGTTTTGAGGAGCTTGCCACACACCATGGCGGTCCTCTCACCGTAGTCTGAAAAGGATGGGGGTGGCCAAGGAGAAGGAGTGACTCCCGAAGGGCTGACCCTGGAGGGGGTGGCCTGGGTAAAGGTCACTGTGATGTACCCCCATGGCTCGGTTACACACAGAGGGGTCAGGGTGTGGAGGCCTGGGGACCGATTAGAAGGCAGTTTCCATGGACAGCTGTGACACAGCTGTGACACTGATGGGTGAGAAGTCCCGAGGGTCTTACTGAAGGATGGGAAAGGCAGAAGACAAACACGTTCACGAGGCAAGGATGCCAGGGCTTGATAAAAAACAGTGGGCAAGTGGGGTGGGCACACGTGCGATCATGCCACTTCCGATTAAGACAGAAGACTCGTTTTTGCACGGTAAGTTCAGAGATATCGCATTTTATTGGTTCTAAGACGCACGTGTCTTAACATTTTCACATCTGTGGATTCAGGATGCTTCAGACAGTTGGGGCACAACCGAAGTTAACTGTCAGATTTTGTTCTTTCTTAGTGGTGCACAGAACGGTGAGGTGTCTTACCATGGCATCTTGGATTTGTTGAAATACAGTATTTGTAAGGTTTTAATGACAAATTACTAGCTAATAATCTCTCTGTTCAGGGCCATCAGTAAGACACTAAAAGCTGCTGGAAGGTGAAAGGTGAGGTCAGAAGGGTTTTTCAGGCATCGTTGGGTTATTTTTTGGTCCTTTTCTCAAAAAAGGTCAGTTCCCACTGTCCTGTTAATGTAAGGAGGAGACCCAAGACCTTACCTTTTCACTTGCTAGGCAGCAGAAATGACGTTATATACCAAATGTAACTAGGTCGTTATGATTCCGAAATATGAAAGCTGGTTTTTTTTCACCCAGTCGACTGTCTAGTCAGGGCAGTTTCAGGGCTGCAGCCAGCCATGCAGATGGGTTCATTCAGAGACAGTGAGTTGTACCTCTGAAGTCAGAAACAGAACGAGATGATTTCACATTGTTACGATCGCATCTAAATATGTCTTAATAAGGAGTCTCCAAGTAAACAGTGGGAACAGTACATGGAGCATTTAGAGACAGTTAGAGCTCTTAATCTTTCTTAGAGCAGTTTCAGGATATGCGCAAAACATTTTGGAGGAGGGAATTCCCTGGAGGTCCAATGGTTAGGGCTCCGGGCTTCGACGGCAAGGGGCACGGGTTCGATCCCTGACAGGGGAACTAAAATTCCACATGTCACGTGGACAAAACAAAAAAAAATTTTTTTTTGGAAGAAATTCTTGCCAGTTGAGTTTCATGCTGCTGAAACAGGACATTCCTGAAGACACATCCAACCTCCATGCAGCCCTGAGGCTCCTCCACACAGAACCAGCGGGTGTCTTTTACTGAGAGACGTTGCAAGACCCATAAACCCACTCTCATTAACATGGGATCACAGAAATGTATTTCCCATGGGAGAAAGTTAAGTTTTAAATAGACCTTTTCTGACTTCTAAATACACACTAAGAAGCTTCCCTTTATTTTTAAATGTAAAATGCAGATTCCTGAAAGCAACATGACTGAGGGGCTTTGGTCTTAAACGTGTGCTATTTATTTATTTTGCCATCATCTGGCACGTCAGCGGGGCCCCGTAATGCCCCGTGTCACAGAAAAGCAAACACAGTCACGGTACACTCACGACCAGGCTGAGACCAGACAGCTGACTGGCTACAATTCTATGCCCCCTTTGCTATACAAAACATGACCCTAAATCTTAACCAGTTTGGAATAAAAGGCCCCACAATTATGATATAGTAACAAAGTTCATGTTGTATACAATGTGATTGTTTCAATACTCTGCCCATCCATTTTCATTTCACATGCTATTTATACGTGGCAGTGAAAAGTCAAGTGGAAAATCCGCTCTTTGCTATGTTAGGCGCGATATTCATTTACCTGGCATGTTTGCAGGATAAAACTAAATGCAGTGGAACCCTCTTTTTTAATCCTGGTGTTTGAAGTTAGAACTACGCTCGCCTGGCGGTGTAATTGTAATCACAGACCTTTTCCATATGTATTTGTGTTTCCCAAAGGCTTGGGTAATGATCTACGTCTGTATATCTGATCAATCATCCCCGATATCCCCTGATTTTTAGCTAGATGGGTCTTTACCAGATATTAGATACTCAACAAGTACCAACCATTTGGAGCAGAAATAAACCTTCTGTTTGGGCTGTTACTTAACCAAACGGTCCAGTAGAGATTTTTAGTGAAAGCAGTGAAACATGCCCGCTATATTAGGCAAAATGGCACTAGTAAAAGTGGGTCTGTGTGGCTTGCGTGTCCGGCAGACAGCAACCATCACAAGAGGTCTATGTGCCCTTCTGTCCTTCCTGAGAGGCCTGCAGGGTTATTTTTTGGAGGCTAGATAGAGAAACGCCTACCGCTGTATCATTTCCTTCAGAGCCAGCAGCTTTGATTCTTTTCGGCAAGTGTTTAGAGGAAAGCGTTGATGCTTATTAATCTGTTTCTCGTCTTACAAACGTGCGTCGGCGTGATTGGTGGCAAAGCCGCCCATCTGACGGGTCTCAATGTAATCTACACGGCAGGGCGAGAGTGTTACACTGGACAGATCTGTTTGGAGTTGTTATTCTTTGTAATTACCTTCATTAAGTGAAAGCATGTGTCAATCAACTTTGAACTTTAAACATACCAGGAATTTGCAAGAAAAATGCATGTCTATTTCCTAGAGGCACATGTGTGCTTAAAGATGAGCATGTATGTAATAGGTACAGAGACGCTGTATTAGAAACATGTTTCTGTCCTTTTCTGAATATATCATTTCACCCTGGTTTGCACTTGATAACTTTATAAAGAAAGTGTGTGACAACTCCAGAGAATTATGTCTACAGAGTAGGTTTACTAGATCACTAATTCATGCACTAGTGTGAACGAATCGTTTTAAAATAAAGAACACTGCTTCCTGAATTTCTGCAATGAAAGAATACATTCACGTTAATTTTAACAACCACTGATCCCTAGGGATGTAAATTTGGAAACACACTCACTCTGCTGCTGTCATAT
Source organism: Neophocaena asiaeorientalis asiaeorientalis (assembly GCF_003031525.2). Taxonomy (NCBI): domain Eukaryota; kingdom Metazoa; phylum Chordata; class Mammalia; order Artiodactyla; family Phocoenidae; genus Neophocaena; species Neophocaena asiaeorientalis. The sequence continues at coordinate 607,350 of NW_020173678.1, read as the reverse complement.
TGGGAGGGGACCCTGTGCTATAACTTTCTGGGTTTGATCGGACCTCCCTTGGGCCAGGACTCTGTGGCCAAAGTAGGGAACGTGCCACGAAAGTGTCCTCAACTTTAGCAGGTTGATGGCTTCCTCGCCTGTGACAGGCGCCCCCCGACAGCCCCGCACTCACCGCCCACCCGCACTGCCGTGTGCTCAGCCCCCGGGGATAACGGGATCGATGAGGTGCCCCAAAGATGGTCCAGGAAGCAAAGAAGGGAAAAGCTGCAGAACTGGTCCGACGCCAGCGTCCAGCCTGCGGCGGGCAGGTTCCTTGTCCGCTTGGTGAGTAGCCAGTTACCTCCAGCAGGG
>NW_020173678.1:592132-606952 GCF_003031525.2 Neophocaena asiaeorientalis asiaeorientalis | reverse complement strand
CCCCCCGGGCCCCCGCGCCCCCCGCCCCCCCCCCCCCCGCCGTCCCTCCTGCCCCTCCCCCACCTCTGGGCCGGGCCCCTCCACCCGCACGACCTTTGCCCTGCGGTTCCCCGCTCCCGTCTTGGGCAAAGCACCTCCTCGGACCCGCTCTGTGCTTCCAGAAGCCGCAGCCCCAGCGTGCACCCGGCGGGACCCCTCCCTACACGGCAGCCTGGGGGACCCTGTAGCCCGGGCATCGCGGATGCTGCGTCTGGGGTCTGGCTCACCTGAGCAGGTAGGCTCTGTTCGTCCTGCCACTCACATCTTACGTGGTCCCAGTTCCTGGAGCAACGCCGGAAACACTGTCTAGTAAACACTTTTTGAATAAAGGGGCATTTCCAGATCCCCAGACTGAGCACGAGGGGGTCAGCTTTGTCAGACCGGCCTTCATTGAGGCTTGTGGTGATGGGCCCCTGGGGGGGAAGGCCTCACCCACCATCTCTGGAAGGAGACCCGGTGGTGACCTCCTGGTGGGCGCCCCGGAGGTGGTGACCGTCTGACCTGACTCTTCTTCACGACACGAGGTGCTCAGAGGAGGTGCTCGTTCCTCAAATCTCTCAGAAGGGCTCTGGGAGGGGGCCTGGCCAAAAAGAATCCTTTTCGACGCTGCTGGTGGGGGGGACCCTCAGTTCTAGGAGGACCTGTAGGTGGGTGAACTGAAGGAGATCAGAAGCTTCTGGAGAAATTTGAGGAAACCTGACACTGGGGAGCGAACTTGAAAAGCATCTGGAGGGCTGGGGGGGTGAGTGTGGGGACATTTAGTGGGAGAGAGCTTACAAAGCTGTGGGCTTTCCTCTTTAAACCCCATCTTTTTTTTCTTTTTCGTGGTACACAGGCCTCTCACTGTTGTGGCCTCTCCCGTTGCGGAGCACAGGCTCCGGACGCGCAGGCTCAGCGGCCATGGCTCACGGGCCCAGCCGCTCCGCGGCATGTGGGATCCTCCCGGACCGGGGCACGACCCCACGTCCCCTGCATCGGCAGGCGGACTCTCAACCACTGCGCCACCAGGGAAGCCCTATTTTATTTTTGATAGCTTTATTTAGATATAATTCACACACACATAATTCACTGCTTTAAACTGTACAGTTCAGTGGTTTTTAGTGTATTTGCAGAGTTGTGCAACGATTACCACGGTCAGATTCAGAGCACACTGTTCACCCCGGAGGCACCGTACCCGCAGGCAGTCACTTTCCACTCCTCCCTGCCTCTGGCAATCGCTAATCTCCTTTCTGTCTCCAGATTTTCCTATTCTGGACATGTCATGTGCATAGGATTCTGCAACACGTGGGCTTTCGTGACTGATTTCTTTCGCTTTGCAGATGTCTTCAAGGCTCATCCAAGTTGCAGCATGCATCCGTACTTCACCCTTTACAGGGATGAATCCTATCCTACCATACGGTTATACCGCATTTTGTTTATCCATTCGTCGGTTGATGGACATTTGGATTACGAATATTGCTGCTGTCTGCTGTGCACATTGGTGTCCAAGTTTCTGTGCAAATATATGTTTTTCTTTCTCTTAGGTATATATTTAGAAGTGGAATCAATGGACCCTATGGTGGCACCATGTTAAACCTTTACAGAATTGCCAGACTGTTTTTCATTGTAGTGAAGCACACATGTCTGTAGCAAAGCAAGACATGGTACCAATGCTACAGCCTTCCAGCAAGTTCTACGTTTCATCCAGACCTTCTCCTCGGAGCTCAGCTCTGCAGCCTGAAGGTTCCGGGGTGGCTGGCCACCCAGCCGCGTGGGGCGAGTGTCCAGGAGGCCCGTGGAGGAGAGTGGAGCGGGTGACCAGGGCAAGGAGAAAAGTACAGGAAGAGGAAGGAAGAAAGAAGACAGGGCGCTAAGGCAGGGGGAAGAGAGGGTTGACCTGCCTTTTGGAGGCTGCCCACTCCTAAGCCTAAAATTGATGAATATATTTGTATTTTAAGTTTTCTGAGTAATTCTCACAAGTGCTTAATTAAGAGGGGCGTGTGTGTCTGGGCTCCCCATGGAAGGCTGAACATCGATCGTGTCATGAGCTGCAGCCTTCTCGTGGGATGACTCACATCCTGGCGGGAAGGACATGTAGCAGAGTGACTTACCTCACCTCTGGCTGAGCTTCTCCTCCCGGCCACACGCGAGAATCACCTGGAAGCTTTTAAATACCACCGATGCCAGGGCCTCATGCCAGGACCCTGATGGACCCGGTCTGGGCTGGAGCCTGGGTACAGGTGTATTTTAAAAGCTCTACAGGGACTTTATGCAGCCAGGGTTGGGAACCACCAATGTAGAGCCACAGTTTTTATATTTCAACCTACATTCTCAAGACAAACCACTGTGGTGATCTTTGGATGCACTGTAGAGCTTTTCAGAACTGCTTCTGAGCCCCAATTATTGCTCCTTTTAGCGGGTGCTAGAGAATAAGGGATTTTGACTGCTGTATTACTTTACCTGCTAGTGTCTCTCTTGGCCAGAGGTTGTTCTATTTTGGGGTCATGGAGCACGTCTGTTGGGACCCATGAGAATCTCTGAGTGGAAGGGGAGGGTACCAGGTAGGGCTGGACCAGGTACGTCTGAAAGCAGCATGGCCTCTCAGAGAATCTGGAGCCCAGAGTGAGTTCCCTGCCTCCAGTTTGGGAGAGATGCTCTTCCCACAATCCTTCATGCAGATTCCTGGGCACCTTCAAAGTGCCTCATAAGAACCAGAGGCCTGGTGCTCTGAGCTCTGCACCTCGGTCTCCACGAGCCTCAGGGGCCTTCCTGGGGCCACCCTGACCCAGGTCTGCATCATCTCTAGCCTGGCCTCGGAAGCTGTCTACTTGCTTCTGCTCTTAGCCTTTCACAACCTGCTCTCCTCACAGCTAGAGAGATCACTAAACAACAACAACAACAAAAAAAAAAAACCCCAAACAAAAAAATATGCCATCACTCCCATCCTCAAAGCTTCCAAATGACTTCTTATCAGACTCAGAATTAAACTCCAGCCCCTCAAGCTCTCCAGGGCCTCACCCGTCCTCACCCTACTCTTCTCCCTCCAGCCCTGGAGCCTCGGCTTCTTTCTTCCCCTGGGCTGTGCACCTGCCATTCCCTCTGCTTGGCCCAGCCTCTCCCCAGATGATCAGTGGGTGTTTTTCTGCATCCCTCACGAGATGACACGCCTCTCTCACGCCAGGACCCCGGGCCAGCCATTGGTACTTCCCCACCGCAGCCAGTAAGGCCAGCTATGTGGAGGAGGTCCTCAGTAAGACACTCAAGGCTGGGAAGGGACAAAAATATAAAGAAAGTGACGCACTGGGAGGTCTGTGCCCCGAGTTCTCCGGAACAGGTAACTCAAAAGAGCTAGATCAGCACATCCGAGTCTGCACTGGTTGCCTCGTTGCGCAGGGGGCGGCAGGGATTTTACGCTTGTGCAAGCAGGTCCTCTCGAAGTAATTTTCTCTGCAGGACACAGGCTCAGCAGTAAATTCCCAGGCTTTTACAAGAAGATGAAAAGTGGAGATCGCGTGGAAAGTTCTAATTGCACATGGGCAGCTCCAATCTCTGTCTGCTAATGGTGTGAGCCCACAACTCGACTGTAATTTCTCTCTGTCTGTGTGTCTCTTTCCTCTCCAAACGGGAACATGCTTCATGGCAGGTCTACACGGCACGAAGTAAACCGGGTGTCACGCAGACAGACATGTTTGGACATAACACAGGCTTCGTCTCCCATTTTTATATCTTTAAATTAGATATTTTCATATTTTATATGAGGTCTATTTATATCTAATTCTAGATAATTTGAAAATATATGGACTAAAGAAAAAGTTACCCATAGTTCCACCACTCAGAGAAAAGTCAGTATTTTTTATCTTCCTGTGTGGGAATACCTTGACATTTTTAAACTTTTGCTTATGTTTATGAAAGCCATACATCTTCATCCTAGAAATTTTGGAAAAGGAAGAAAACTGTAAAGAAGCAGAGAGAGACATAGGTCATAATATAGAAAGATTTGTATAGAAAGAGTATTTCACTACGATATACATGGGAAACGAAAGTGTCAGGCTGGTTGAAAAACCCCAAAGAAAAAACACAAGATAGGCACGTCCCCCTAGGGGAGTTCCCTGGTGGCTTAGTGGCTAGGATTCTGGGCTTTTGCTGCCGTGGCCTGTGTTCAATCCCTGGTTGGGGAACTGAGATCCCACAAGCTGGAAAAAAAGCGGGGGGGCCTGAAAGGAGCACGTTGCAGACTCTTGGCACTGGCTGCTAGAAACGCCAGGGTCACTCCTGACCAGGAGGGTGACCGTGGGGGACTCGGAGTCACCACAAGAGATGGGGAGAAGGGTGAAGGGCAGCAGTGTGCGTGTGCGTGTGTGCGTGTGTGTGCGTGTGTGTGTGTCTGTGTTTGTGGAGTGGATGGGGAAGGAGAGGGGGCCTTCTTGCACAAACACTCAGGGGGGAGAACGCCAAGAGTAGGGAGGAGGGAGTGAAAGGCTGTGGAGCCTACAGAGATGGCCCCTGCAGGGTCCTGGGGGACCAGAGTCTGCCCCCTCGGGGGGTCTTGCAGGCACTGAGGTCCTATGTCAGCCCCTCACGTGCAGGGTGGCCTTCTCTGTGGCCTGGCGGGACCGTCTCAGCCATAAGTCACAGCTCCCTTGCACCGACTGGGACACCATCAAGGAGACCCAGGCAGGGTAACGCGAGGGGTGTGGGGAGGGGGTGGGTCCCCCCCGACTTGGTTCTTTTGGTCTCGTGGGAAGCTCGCTGCTGGGAGCTCACCAGCATCCCGGTTCCAGCCCGGCTTCACACTGGCCGCCCTTAAGCTTATTCTTACCTTGTTTTTTTGTTTATTTGTTTGTTTTAAAGAGAAATCAATGCCTGCCCTGCTCACCTCTCAGGAGTATTAGGGGCATGAAATGAAGTGGTGAACACAAAGGACTTACAGTACGATTCCACGGCCGATCCCCACCCACCCTTCAGATCTGTTGGGGCGGCACCCCCTCCAGGAGAACCCCAGTCTGGGTGAGCCGGGGTGCCCCCAGTCTGAGCTCCCGTGGCGGTTGACTGGTGGTCAGTGGATGCTTCTGGCTGAGCTGGTGGCCGGGGCTGGTTGGTCACTGCACCCCTCCACCTCCCAGCACCTTGGCACGGCTCCTGGCACTGCTGGGGGCTCGATCAGTCTCACCTGTTGGCTGAACAGGCGAGCGTCGCCGTGGAGCCCTTGCAGAATATAAGGCAACAGTTTTGCGTTTGCCTTTTATGTAAGGAAACCAGAGCTTGAGAGAGAAACAACAGAAGGAAGAAAACCCGGGAGACGCGGGCTACTTGAGGCAGGTTTGCGCCCCGGACTTGCCACTTTCGGCTGAAAACTGCCCCACGAGGTATCACTGGGTGTGGATTTTGTGTCCACGGAAGAAATCTATTTCAAAAAATCTATTAAAATCGATTAAAACTTCATAACTGCTTCCCTCCCCCAGGACACCTCCTTGAGGTCCGAGAAGGAAGGCTGGGTGGGGCGGGGCATGGGGTGTGCAAGGGCCTCGGATTCCAGGCCAGCCTCGGCCCCGCGAGCGCGGCGCTGGGTACACAGCTCGCGGCCCTGCAGAAGCAGTTGACCGGAAACCCAAAAACCCGCGGAGCCTGCGACACAGGCTTAGGCAGCGTCCAGAGCGATGGTGAAGGTTAGGCGGCAAAAGCCCTTCCCACGATGGCTGGCAAGAATACGGACATTGAAATCAAAGATTTGAAATGGCGGGACCTGTGCCGCGCGCATGGCTGAGTCTGCGTGGTCGGTGCCTCCGCGGGGGCCGGGGCGGGGGCCGAGGCGGGCACACACCACCGCTCCAAGGAGCCAACGATAAACAGAACCACAGAGAGTGTGTGTGTGGGCGGGGGGGCGGCGGTGGAGAAGCCGAGTGAAGGGCTGGTAAGGGAAAAGCCATTTATCGACTCATAGGTGAATTTGCCTTTGCTATTTTGGGTAATTTTCTTAGACTGCAATATACTTCCCACCGCAACATATTTGGATGACGCTTGGCTGATGGCTGCCACCATTTCCCACGGACTCACAATGGTTCCTAGGCCCAGGACAGTCTGTGTTAAAATTGTAAAACTACCTCTAAGTACATCGTTATTTTGTTGCTGAACTCTTGGCCTTCTTTCATTTTCAAAGGCTCTAATGAAGTACCTAATACGTCTCGCTATCACGCTGATACTGTATTTAATGTGGACCTCGTGTGTATTGAAAGCACAGAATATAAAATATCTCCAACTTGAGCGCGAACGGCCCTGCGTTCTGAAACGCGGAGCATGCGTCTTGAATCTCATAAAGAGTGTTTTCAGGAAGGAAACAATCTAAGATTCGGACGGGTGACAGAAAGGAGCCCGTATTTTCTTTAATAAAATGTTTTTCATGAAAAGACATTTCTGTCCGGATGCAGTTATTGCAAGACGAACTTGTAACGTTCCTGTTGCAGGTCCGCCTCCCCGCTTTACCACTGTTTATTTAGTAGCAAGAAGGATCTTCCTCACCTGAGGGCAGGATGTTTCAGATCCAGGCGCTGGTTATCTAACCATCAAAAGGACGGTTGCTTTTCCTTACTACGTGGTCCTCAGAACTCGGTGCATATTCTGAGACGAGAGTGATCCATCAGGCATAGAGAGTCTTCATCATTACCCTAAGAACTTAAAAGAAATGTCCCGAATGAAGAAATATGTCACAGACTCATTTCACCTGAGCACAAAAGAAAAGTCTGTTCTCTTATAACAATGTTTAAAATTTATGTAGAAACAAGCTTTGTCCTTTGTTTGAAGAAGACAATAGCACAGCGCATGTGTCTGTGAGGATGATTTATCTCTTGCTAAACCGCCCTAACTGTTGATGACAGCGAGAAGACAGGGATCACGAACCTCAGGTGTTGACAATTTAGAATTCACGGGAATGAGTTTGAGAAATGCTAGCTGGGTCCCACCCCTGAGTTTGTGGTGAGCAGATGAATCCTATGAATCGTCACCGTAGATTCCTTATGTGACCAGAAGAGAGTTCCCCGGAATTTTCATAGAGGGGGTTTGGTTTCATGTCCCTTCTCTCTGAAGTTGAAGTGAAAATTGTTTTTAGGAAAAATGGATCTATATTCCAATTAAAGTATTTTACAAGGTCCTAGAATCAAGTTCATTTGTAAATCCATAATTTACTGAACCGTTTTCCCTTCCTCGTAAGTGATTCCTATGAATTAGTGATGGATTCCTGATTCATTTATTTTTGCTGCTGTTCCTGTATTTTAAAAGCTTTCATTGCTCGAGATCACCCTCTTCATAAATACCTTCGATAGATTTCAGCACAGCATGACAGCTCAAGCTCTTTTCTCCTTTACAGGGTGTTATATAATCAGTCATTCTAAGGCAAATAAGAATTCGGTGACCCCAAAAATGTATCAGATTAAAACCTACCAATAAAAAATGACGTGGTACCAGAGAAAATACTCTGCAGCTGTTCTTTGCTTTAGATGTACAGAACAACACCACGGACTTGGGGTAAGATCCGGTCTCAGCGTGGCATGCGTTAATTCACTTAAAAAAATCTTTTACATATGTTTATCTTCTTAGGAGTGTGCTGCTGTACTACATTAGATCTACTTAAAATCTATTGAGAGTATTGATTTTTTTTTTTTTTTTAAGAAAAATCTGCCCAGTGAGATGGTCTCTCGCCTCTTACAAAGGCCATTAGAGAAAAACAGAATTGTGTTGACATAAAGGAGAACACTTCCTAATGTACATGACATACCGCCGTGGTTCAGAAAACGCAACTCTCTTTCAAATCTAATTATCTGATTTTGTCAAGCTTGGATGCCAGAGCTAGCCCCAGTTTGCACTGGGATCACACCACTATCAACATAAACTCCCCTAGTTAGTAACCGGATGTGGCTACAAGAGGACTAATCCAAACAGAACTCTCTTGATATTTTACCAGTGTGGTGATATTATAATCTAGTAACGACGTGAACTGCTTAAATTTCACTTGGGCAGTTTTTTTAAAGATAATTTTCAATTGCTATGAGACTGGAGTTTCACGGTGTATGATTTAGCTGCAATAGCTCAGTAGAACTCGGTAGATAAATCAAATACCCTGAATTCCCTTAATAGCCATTATGATGTTGACATCTTCTTATTTTAAAGAAATTGCTGAAAATCTGACAAAATGAGTGTGGATGGCTATAACTGAACTTGACAATATCTATATGGGGGAAGAGGGGAAATCACTATATTTAGAAACCAGTGTCCCACCCCCCTGCCCCCCAACACACACATATTCATGTGAAGCGTGTGCATTCCGGGAGCTGGAACATCTGTTTCTCGCTTTTGTTCCTCTTCGCTGCGTTTCAATTGGATTTCCTCACACAGGTCCCAGGCCTGTCACTGCGGCCAGGCTCTGTTAACCATCGCCACCGGTCCCGCATTAAGGAGGGGGTTCAGGGCTAAGCTAATAACTGGCCTGCCTTTCTGACGGATCACAGCAATGCTTTCCGCAGCCACTTGTCATCGGCTTCTCCGGGAGGGAGCTCTTCTTTGTCTGCACCTCTGGGGGGAACCGGTCTTGTCCCCGCCCTGTTCCCGGAGCCCCATGTGAGAAGACAGAGCCCATTGTTGCTTCTGTGGGGTGCGTGTCCCCCCACCCTGTCTGGTCAAAGGAACCAAGGGTCACACACAAACTCGCCATGTTCTCTCCGAAGGAACTCCTGGTATCACCTGTGCGAGACGATTCCTTTCTTGCTTCTCCCACAGGCTCTATCCCCGAATACGCTTTTAAAGGAAGCCACGTGACTTTTCGAGTGAAGCAGGACTTGAGTGTTCTGAATCGTGGTTATGATTTGGCACGAAAATCACAAGCGGAAAAGGTTTGACCTTCACAGGGTAGCAGGCAGGTAGCCCACATCCCAGGAAGCGGGCTGGGGATGGGGTTGGAAGGAGACCACAATTGTAAAGATGCTCATAAAAGCCTTTACACGATTCGGCGGCTTCTACTTTTCACGTGTTCCAGGCTGGCCATATAAAAGGGGACGTCCAAATTCAAGGGTAGATGAAAAGCGCTTAGGAGGTTTCTAACTGGCCAGGGGGACGTGTTGAATTTGCTTACCATTTCTACTGTCTAGTTGCCTGCTGAGACAGCAAAGACATTTGGGTTCCACCTGGCCCCTGTTGCCCGGGGTTGACACCATCCTGGTGTGACTTATGCAGCTCAGCCTTGATAGAAGTGAGCTCCTTTTGCCAGACCCTGCACTGGCTTTGAACCTCGAGTGTCCTCTCCTTGGGGTAGGCGTCTCACAGGGAATTCTCTCTGTGGCCAAACCTGGCCCTGGTCTCCTGTGTGGATCTATTGCAAGATGGAAAACAGATCCTGGGCGAGGAATCACCCCAGAGTGATCAGGTGCAGTTACTGTAGCCTCAGAAATGGGATCAGGGTGCACGGCTTCTCTGACACACCTGTTGGTCCTCTTTTGGGGAGGGGATGGGGGGGGAGACAGATATTATCCAGATTTCTGGCCACTGAAGCCATGAGTAAACCTACCCCTGGGTCTTACTAAATTTGATAATAACGGACCTTTTGTTCTGATTTTACCCATCTCCTTTGCATACCCATTTTACGAGGACTTCCAAAAAAGAATTCAACTTTAGGAACTCTAGTTGTGAAAACCTGCTCATCAGCTTGGTTGTTAGAAGCACAGAATTACATTGTTAAAGTGGTTTGAGCTTTAAAGAGAAAATAAATTGATGACGTAAAGAATCAGTGGAGGGACTTCCCTGGTGGCGCAGTGGTTAAGAATCCGCCTGCCAATGCAGGGGACAGGGCTTTGAGCCCTGGTCCGGGAAGATCCCACACGCCGTGGAGCAACTAAGCCTGTGCGCCACAACTACTGAGCCCGCCCTCTAGAGCCCATGAGCCACAACTCCTGAGCCCGTGTGCCACAACTACTGAAACCCACGTGCCCAGAACCCGTGCTCCGCAACAAGCAAAGCCCGTGCACCGCAATGAAGAGTAGCCCCTGCTCGCCACAACCAGAGAAAGCCCGCGTGTGGCAACGAAGACCCAATGCAGACAAAAAAAAAAAAAAAAAAAAATCAGTGGGAAATTCTAGTATTTGGGGGTGAGCCTGTGATTTCCCTTTTGACCTTGCTGCTAAAAGCAAACAAACAAAACACCCAGCAGCTAATGACACCAGCGCTTATGCAGAAGATGCTGGCTAATTCCTGCCAAATATTTACTAGGCAACCAGGCTTCTACTGAGTGCCTCACTGCATTATTTCCCTGAAGTCTCACAAGAAGCCCACGAGGTCTCTGTTGCCTCTATGTTCACTGAGCTAAAACAGTGCAATGCATCTTCTCCTGCTGAAGAAAAATCTGAGAAATGCCTGGTCCCTCCCCCCGCAGCCCTCACTCCACCCGTGTGCCCTCGGGGGCCGAGGGGAACTTCTGTCCGACGGGTATAGGGTGAACCTGAGAGCAACCTTGGAGAAGAGAACGTAAGTGGAAAATCACCCGGAACTGTGGTTTCTTTGCAGAAGAAACGAAAAACTCAGGAGAGAGGAAGAGAGCAGCAGAGAGCGGAGATGGGAAAGGAAGACCAAATGGGCAACAAATGTGACTGGGAATTTACCAACTTCAAAACGATTAAGTAGGATGTCTTGTGACGTCACTCTGCCCTGTCACCCTCTGTATCACAGTGACTTTCTCCCTTTCATTTGGGGACAGGTGCATTTATATATAATAATAATGAAAGAATTCCCCTGAGAACAGTAACATGTAAACACCATGATCAATCCAGACTATTTCCAAATACCGTGAGAAGGGTGTGTGTGGGGTGCATACTATAAGCAAGATTAATTCAAACGTTAGGACTTTGTTTTACTTTGACACAGTGCTCTTCAGGCACCAATTCAACTTTATATCCTACTTTTTTCCCCCTTAGCTTTATATCGTAAGCATAGCATTTGCTATGGTCTTAAATATTATTCAGAGACAAGATTTTTGATGGCTGTATAATATTCCACCCAGTAGGTGGTCCAGAGTTACCCCATAGCTTATATTTTGAAGTTGCTTCCAATGTTTTAGTGGAAGATATTTTTGTATGTACAAACATTTTAATAACTTGGATTTTCCCTATATGATAGTCCCAGAATCACTGAGTTAAATAGTGTATATAGTTGGAGAAATCTGAGATTCTTTTGCTTTTCAATAACAGAAAGAAAGCTCTCTTTTAATGTTTTAGTTTAGCAGAGGAGCTAACATTTCTACTATGGTGAATTTGCTTATCTGACCCACATCTTATTAATACGTGGAGTGGTTCCTGGCTCATTCAGAACCACTAAGGTGATAACCATAAAGAAAACGTAAAGTGAAAGAAGCATGTTCAGTACAAATCTCCAGAAGAAAAAAAGGTCTGATTTATCTTCTCACATCTATAAATGTGGCTTGTGAATATATCTTAGGGAAGGAAGATGGAAGTAGGAGGATGCAAAAACAGAGAGGGTGTGTTAATAGCTCTGTAAGGACATAAAATTTATTCTGGGGCTGAGGTAAAACTTAATGGTTCATAAATAGCGAATTCATTCTGTTTTTCATACTCAGGTTATATTAACACCATATAACATCTTTATGGTACCATTAGCAGCATTTAAATCCTTGACTCAGCTTGAAAAACAAACATTTCCCAATCTTGACCCTGAAATGATTAGCCAAATAAAATGTTTTAATAAATATTATTGAATGAGAACATGGTTGGTTGGGTGACAAACTGTCTTATAAATGTTTTATGTTGGGACTTCCCTGGCGGTCCAGTGGTTGGGACTCCGCGCTCCCACTGCAGGGGGCACGGGTTCAATCCCCGGTTGGGGAACTAAGATCCCGCATGCCGTATGGTGCGGCCAAAAAAAAAAAAATCAGGAAATGTTTTATGTCATCTTGTTACACTGCGTTTTTAAATGTTAACAAATTTATTTTAAAGGCCACGTCAAGGTGAAACCTCTTGTTTTCACTGGGGCAGCAGGCAGCAGGACGCACATCATGCAGCCATTTCTCCTTCAGTCACATCCCTGGCAGAAGAGATGTTAAGACAGAAAAGGTTGTATGGTTTGTTAAATATTCATTTATAATTTGCGTTCACTATTAAATTGTGTGTTGGGCCGATCTTTAATCTTAAACGTACATACAGTGTCATAAAGCTCTCAGAATATATAATATTTCATGATTTAGTGTTGCTTTAAGTGTTGACTCGAATGCATGCAAATGTTTGTCCGTCACGATGCTTAATTATTCCCGGGAGATGTGGTCTGCATTGGGGTCGAGCTCAGTGATTCATTTCAGCCTTCAGGTCACTGAGAGAAATGTCGGTTTGCGGACACCACCTCTTCAGGATGAATGGGGATCCAGCTGCGGGACCGTCAGGGTGACACTGTCATTCATTGCCCCGCACCATTTCAACACTGAGCTGTGACTTGTGAGTGGAGACTTAGAAGCGGTGGGCTTATGTTTTTGTGGTCTCAACGACTTCACTTTTGGTGTGGGAGCTTGAGAGCTGAAATTCTCTGAGATTCAGTCCTTTGAATAGACTCTCCCAGAATACAGTAAATTCCAGGCTAAGAATTTCCCATGCTTGAATGGTCAAGTATGTGATGAAGCTCCGTAGCCAGTGAGATTCAATTTGCATTTGGTAAACTGAAAAAGTACAGCCACTGGGAGCAAGCTGGATGTGGTGGCGTGGTCATTTGTATTATAGTAGCCTGGTAGCTGCCCAATGAACCATGTGAAAACAGTTCATTAAAATGTTTATGTGCTTGGCTCGTTAATACAGAGAAAGCTCTATTGCAGCCTTAAAACCCTCGGTAACTTCGGGATGGAGCCAGATCAATGCATTGTAATAACTCAGGCATGTGCTTTACTTCTCCTGGAGGGGAAAGAGGAACCAAGAAACTTCCTTTTCCTCTTTGTTTCTGTGACCACATACTTTCAGGTTTTTGAAGCGAATCTGGGCTTTATTCCTTTCGGCTCTTTTTAAACCAAATGAAATATTCCAAGTTCATTTGTAGGCAGTTTGTAATAATGTTTTGCATAAAACCGTGGAGTTTTGCTTGTAATAAAATCTAATCAATGAATATGTTATAAGACCTAATCAATGAATATGTAATAAAACCTAATCATATTCGTATGGATTTCTGCATATCTGCCTTCTGATATATCTGCTTTTTTTTTTTTTTTAATAAATCTTTTTTTTTTTTTTTTTTTTTTTTCTCACTGCTGCGGCCTCTCCCGCTGCGGAGCACAGGCTCCGGACTCACAAGCTCAGCGGCCATGGCTCACGGGCCCAGCCGCTCCGCGGCATGTGGGATCTTCCCGGACCGGGGCACGAACCCGTGTCCCCTGCATCGGCAGGCAGACTCTCAACCACTGCGCCACCAGGGAAGCCCTGATATATCTGCATTTTGTGTGGAAGTTAAACTTGTATGGAATCTCAACTCTACTGAACATCAAAAAATAATTGGTATTAAGTTGGACAAGAGACTTGTTAATTTAGTTACCAGTTAGTTTCTACCATTGACTTCAGTAGCTCTGGGGATGCATGGACATATTTTAAGCTCATATAGGAGACTATAGCTGTGTGAGACTGTTACATTCCTCTATGTTGACATTTTAAAAAATACTTAAAAACAATTGGGTCTATAACAGGCAATGATTTTTAAAAAAAACTTCCTTAAAGCTAACAAAACACCCACTTTTAATAGACAGTTGATCTATGTGGACATTTACCTCCACAGGAGACACACAATTAGACTTTCAGAGGGCGCGTGGTGTTTCTAATTCGTCTATACAAAGTCCTCCAATAAAAGTGGTTCATTCATTAGTTTGGAATCTTGAAAACTGCCTCCAAAACAAGCATGAGAAGAAAAGATGCTTTCAGGAGGAAAGCCAAAGGCACTAAAATCCTAAAATAGTGTGATATTAAGAAAGATACCTCTATATGTTTTCTCTCCTTCCCTCGCTACACACCACTATCTACTATAACAAGCAACACGCAGAGGAGGAGGCCAGAGAGTCCCCTCAGAAGGCATCAATTAAAATAGAGGCTCCTGGGCTTCCCTGGTGGCGCAGTGGTTGAGAGTCCGTCTGTCGATGCAGGGGACGCAGGTTCGTGCCCCGGTCCGGGAAGATCCCACATGCCGCGGAGCGGCTGGGCCCGTGAGCCATGGCCGCTGAGCCTGCGCGTCCGGAGCCTGTGCTCCGCAACGGGAGAGGCCACAACAGTGAGAGGCCCTCGTACCGCAAAAAAAAAATTAAAAAAAAAAATAGAGTCTCCTTGCACACAGCAAGACAGTCTCAAAATAGTCTTAATGTTCTGCGATCAGTCAAACCATGGTGTCTGAAGATTGTACCTTCATGTGCCTGCGAATAGAATAATCGACTCCCGCCCTCCCCACCTCCTGCCACGTTGGAGATTGGACAGCTGCCCCCAGTTGGCATTGGGAGCTATTTTTTCCTGCTTCCTAGGACTGTTCAGTCCTTCGATTAGGGGGTTCTTTGGGGATTTGGTACTATGTCAAACAAAGATGAATTTGACTCCAACACACTGTATATATTCAAAATAATTAGTAACAACTTGAAGCCAACACTTAGCAAAATGTTTCACATGTGGCAGTCACTCAATAAACCTTTGTTGAATGAATGAATGAAAGTTGAACGAGTGGTCTTTTAAAATCTTCTTTAGGCGTCCCTGGCGGCGCAGTGGTTGAGAGTCCGCCTGCCGATGCAGGGGACGCGGGTTTCTGGCC
>NW_020173678.1:575030-591874 GCF_003031525.2 Neophocaena asiaeorientalis asiaeorientalis | reverse complement strand
CCCGTTACCAAAAAAAAAAAAAAAAAAAATCTTCTTTGAAATCCAGTGGCCGGGTCCTCTTATCTGAGAGTAAGAGGCTGGAGGGAAGGAAGAGGAGGAAAGGATCCATGAAGTTAAATACGAGAAGCCAACTATATATCTGCTTTGGAGCCCTAGCCTCGCCTCCAGATGCACACAGAACACCATCTAACACGTCTATCTACACACTGCTAGACATCAGATTGTTTTCCTTCTCTACGTGGATTTTTAAAGTAGACTTGGGTGGTTGAGTTGAGTCTGAAGCCACACCCGTTCAAGGGCACTCAGTTGAGAATCTCTTCTTATTTTAAACTGCTCATCCCATCAACTTTCATATAAGATTCAGGAAGGATGTGAGCAGTGATGCGGCCGCTGGTGCGTCATCGTCTGGTTTGTGATTCCAGATGGGACACTTATTGCGCTGCCCCGTATCTTACGCCAGGACTGTGGCCAGACATCGGTGGCCAGACTTGGTCTTGGATGGCTGTTTTGGCTTCAGATGAGATTCAAAGCAAGTCACACTGAGTGAAGTAAGTCAGACAGAAAGACAAGTATATGACATCGCTTATATGGGAAATCTAAAAAAATGAACTTATTTACAAAACAGAAATAGAGTCACAGCTGTAGAAAACAAACTTATGGTTACCGGGGAGATTGGGGGGGGGGGAAGGGAGGGGGGGAGAAATTGGGAGATTGGGATTGACATATACACACTACTGTATATAAGACAGATAACTAATAAGGACCTACCGTATAGCACAGGGAACTCTACTCAGTACTCTGTAATGGTCTATATGGAAAAGAATCTAAAAAAGAGTGGATTATGTATATGTTCATGTCCGCTTTGCTGTACAGCAGAAACTGACACAATGTTGTAAATCAACTATACTCTGATCAAAATTTTAAAAAAATAAAGAATCGATTTTTCCCACATTTGACTAAAATCTGTGTGTGTATACATGTGTAATTATCGCTACGTGAATACAGTGAGAGAGGGGACGGTATAAGACTTGAAACTCAATATACCTAAGACTACGGCTTTTCAGTTCCTGAAGTGAAGAAAGAGAGCTCGGATAGGTTTAATTAAGCTTCCTCACCTCTTGCAGCTTCAAAAAGCCCGAGTGGGGTGGGGAGGGGAAGGACTGTGAAGCATGTGGGTCTCCTCAAGCCCTCTCTGATTTAATTGCGAGCGTGAATGACCCCCAGTCCTGCAGCATCTCAACTTGATGTGTGTAATTGATGGCCAAACATGTTTAACAGGCTGTTAAATGGTGAGGCCACAATGAAATGTATATACGGTTGATTAAAGTGATTTTTGTACAAAAGGGTCAGAGACATTAACAAGTTAAAAGAAAGCGTGAGCTCTGTTCTTATTCTTCTAACCTTTGTTCAGTTTTTTCCCATAATTGACACCACATGTTTACTACGCCTATTTTGGTCAAATTTAAGGCTGTAAGTATTGTATGTATTTAGAAGTGCTCTTGAGATCAGGGCTCTCACAGAGTGCTCAGAAAGGTAGATTTCAGATATTATTGTAGCACATGGTAAAGGGGAAAGATTTAAATAAACCCCTCTAGGGCTCCCTGCATTAAATTGTCTGGCTCATAATGGCAGACGAAAGTAACAGTAACTCTGAAAAGGATTCGAATGGACATCTAAATGATAATTACTGGGTAATTTTGTTTTGGTTATAATTTGTGGTGTTATTTTTATAACTGACATGAGACATAATATATTTTCAGGGTTCTGCAACAGCTAAGCAACAAATGAAAGCTGTCAGAAAGTATTTGTAGGAACAGTTATTGAAGAAAGTTGTGAGGTTGTCGAAACAATGCACAGGCTGAGTTTTTTTTAGCCCATACATCAGTGGAATGCTTTCCTAAAAATGGAATGACTGCGGACATGTGTCGTACAGCAAGTCCTCTGCCTAGGCTTTAAAAATTCTCTGATTTTCATTAACGCGAAACCCACAGGGTCTCTTTCAGGATCTTTCAACGCGTCCTGTGTCGTAATGTAGACATCACTGGGCATTTGATGCTGTGGGCGCTGGTCATCTCACCTCCTGTTCTCTGGACCCGCCCCTCTCCCCCTTCCTCACTCTGGATCTCTCTCTGTGTCTCCAAGGACACTGCAGAGTCTCTAGATTGTGGTCCTTAACTGGCAGTACTCAAATCAACTGCATTTACTGACCTCTGCCCGAGCCGTGAACTGACACCGATGAACAGACCACCCAAACTGCCCGCAACTACCAGATGGCAGTTACACTTGGCCCTTCCCATGCGACGTAATTTCATGGAATTGACCTCTCTGCTCATATGGCTCTGATTATTTGCTGACTTGTAATTTTAGTTCTTTGCGTGCAAGTCCGATCTTCCTTGCCCCACTGTAAGCTCCTGGACCACAGGAACGGTGACTGATGCTTTTTGTGTGTCTGTTCTCGTTCCCTGAGCTCAGCATGGTGTTCTGCACAACGTGGAAATTCAGTAGAGACCCGGAATATCCTCAAGATAATTAGGAATGCCCGGATTGGCCTCGTCCCTGGCTAAATCTGCAGCTATTCAAAGTACAATTCCAGTACCTTATTTCCATAGATATGAAATCAAGGGGGTGTATATTTTAAAATTTCCACAGTATCTTATTTCCAGAGATTTGAAATCAAGATGTTCTATCTTCCTTCACTGAGTAGAAAATAGCTCTCACGCCCTGCGGTGGCAGTACAAGGCTGAAGGAGTTATAATAATCCTTGGACTCAGATCTACGGATAACACATTTTATTAACTGGTTGGGGACCAGAACAAGACTTGTGGGGGGAACCAGCACGTCTCAAGCAATTCTAATTTGCAGGCATAGGGACTGTACTTTTGTTTGAGCGATGGCTTTACTAGGGGAAGTTCAACCAATTATTTAATTTCTTTTTTCCCTTAAATTATAGGAAAAGGGCAACTCACAGCCTCAAGCTCTCAGATACATTTAATGTTATAATAGTAGACACACTTGCATTGTGTTTTGTTTGCTTTATGGCGATTTGGGGGAAATACACAAGAAGTTAACTAACTATGTTTCTTTATGAATGTTTCTACCTTTTCCAATTTTTCTCGACTGTATCTTTCCCAGCACATAGAGATCTAAAATAATAAAATCAGCCGTTGAAATAATGAAAACAGGACAAGCCAGTATTTTTCCACTTACGTTGTTTTCCAGAAAAAAGAATTCTTTCATTCCAAATTATATTTTTTCCTCAATTTCTGTTCAGTCCTTGATATTAAATTTTAATTGAGATGAGATACTTTTCAAGTCACAAGCTCGACAGTGCAGATAAGATCTTTCTAATACGTTATAAAAGTGAAAATTCAAAAATACTGAAGTTAGAAATCCATGTTTGTGTCTTTTTTTCCGTGACTAACCCATGTCTATTCTCTATGAAATTGATGTCAAAAAAGTATTATATATTTTCAGTAGGAAATAGAAGGCCGCCCTCTACTATCCTTGTCAGGACGTTGTATCCCTTTAATCATACTTTTCATTTCAGTACATTGAAATTTCCGTTACCAAGGACAACATCATAAATAAAGGTGTTTGTGAAATTTTACCTGCAGCTTTCTAACTTTGTGCATTAAGCATGAGGCCAGCAGAGAGGTGGTCAAATGTGAAAATTTATAATCATTTATTACGTACGGCTGAAGCAAGGAGGGAATAAAAGCGTGAAGGCATACATCTATAAACGGAAACCGAAAAGCTGAAACGAAAAGTAAAGTGAATTTCTGTGTCTTGTCATAAAGTAATGAGAAGCTAGAGCTTTTATTCATAGCAACCCAAGATGCATTTACTCTCAATCTAGCTTCGGCAGTAAACGCTTCCCTGATGTATTGCTTTGGACTTACAAAGAAATATCTGTGCTCTACATAATACTATAGTTAGGAGAATTACTGCATGGTTGAGAAGATTCTATAAAGGTTTATAGCTGGCGGTGTTGCTGTAATTTAATCACAATGTAGCTAATGTAGTACTTTAATATCACAGGTTACTTTTTTATTTACCATTTATTAGTAACTGACAGAGTCAATCATCTCTGCATCATAAACAAATCATGGAAGGGTTCTGAGGAACCCTAAAATCCCAGAATACATGGACTACGGTTGTTTTACACTAACTGCATTTCCTGTAATGAGCTAACCATCAGATTATTATCTAGAGCTGTGAAATGTAAGTCAGGATCCTTATTCGCAGTTCATTGGCCAAAGAAAACTTGAGAGCATTTTATGTCATGAATACAATTAGCACTGCACGTCCTTTATGCATGGAAATAAGTCATCGATCCAATCTGAGCAATGATTAGACGTGATTTCTGAAGAACCTTAAGGTATTTAGCTAGAGATGCTATCTAACTGTCCTGCAATAGACTCATGAACATTGCCATAATATTAAGCTTAGTTTTTAAATTGAAGTATAGTTGATATATAATATTGTGGTAGTTTCAGGTATACAGCACAGTGATTCAGTACTTTTGCAGATTAGATTCCATTATAGGTTATTACAAGATAACGGGTATTATTTCTTGTGCTAGACGGTCAATCCTTGTTGCTTACCTGTTTTACGGATAGTAATTTGTGAGCTCGAACTGTTGTCTTCTCATTAGAACTTTCTATAAAAAGGTTTTGTTTTTACGTTTGAAAGCTAAAAGGAACTGCTGTTATACTTGGTTTATACACGCTTCTCTTTTGATAGATAGATCAGTAGATAGAAAGATAGGTATAGAGAGGGTTAATCAGTTGCTACATAAATCAAGCCACATTGATTAGCTGATGCAAACAGTATTAATCCAGACTAGTGAAAAAATAGTACTCGTGTTTGGGGGCTGTGGGACATTGGGGAAACTAGACTGGGGGCAAATCTACATCAAAGCCAAGTTTAGGGCACTTCCCTGGTGGCGCAGTGGTTAAGAATCCGCCTGCCAGTGCAGGAGACACAGGTTCGAGCCCTGGTCCGGGAAGATCCCACATGCCGCGGAGCAACTAAGCCTGTGCACCACAACTCCTGAGCCTGCGCTCTAGAGCCCGCGAGCCACAACCTCTGAGCCTCTGTGCCACAACTACTGAAGCCCGCGCACCTAGAGCCTGCGCTCTGCAACGAGAGAAGCCACCGCAATGAGAAGCCCGCGCACCGCAATGAAGAGTAGCCCCCTCTTGCAGCAACAAGAGAAAGCCCGCGTGCAGCAACGAAGACCCAATGAAACCAGAAATAAATAGATAAGTTAAAAAAAAAAAAAAAGCCAAGTTTAGCTCTCCGACCTTGGACAAATCTCCTGACCTCGGTAAATCTCAGCAGCTCCATCTGTACAATAGGAGTAATGGCGGACTTCCCTGGCGGTCCAGTGGTTAAGACTCTGTGCTTCCACTGCGGGGGTGCGGGTTCCAATCCCGGTCAGGGAACTAAGATCCCACATGCTGGGAACCAAAAAAAAAAAAAAAAAAAAGTGAGTAATGGCACTTGCCTTACTAATCCTTCTGGATTCCTGTAAGGATCAAATAAGATATTATTTTCATATAATATCTTATAAAGCCTCTGTAAACCTAAGAGCTACATGAACTATCTATGCTTTGGACATAAAAGACATTAAATAAACGTAGAACTGAGTGTTTGGAGCAGATACATTTTATATACTATTTGAACAGCTTTTATGACAATGTGGGCACAAAGGCCATGTAAAAAAGGTCTATCATTTAGCTAATATGTACGGAGCACCTACTATGTGTCAAGCACTGTTGGAGCACTTACTATGTGTCAAGCATCTCATCTCAAGAAGAGATGATGGAAATTTCTGAAAAGGTAATGAACTTGAACGAGGTTAAATGTGAGTACATAGCTGAGTCCCAGACATCTCCTCAAAAGCCTTTGCACTGGGGCGATATCCCCCTCTATCCTCAGCGGGATGGATTAGATTTTCTAAATTTTTTAATTTCTGGGAATTTACAGCCTCTTAAATTCTCCATAGATCTTCAGCTCATCTAGTGTTGGTCCCATGTGAAGTCGTTAGGCTCTAATTCAGTGACAGTGACCGATCTCTGGTTTCGGAGGTGATACTTCTGGAAATAAAAGTAGCCCTGTTCAAAAGTACAACCTTAGATTAACAACTCAAAGAAAAACAGTCTTCAGGAATCTGAACTGACTGTTCAGTTGGGAACTGAAATGTCAACACAGTCGTGGGCTTTACTGCTTTTCCATGGATGTTTAGTTCCTGGTGCCTGGGATATCCCCCGCCTTGGTCTGTCAAGGTCTTGCTAATTCTTCAAGGTCCAGTTAAAGGGTCTACCCCTTGTATTCCATTACACTATTTCTTATGTATTATTCTAAAATTCTATGTTCCGTTATTTCGTGTAATTATTTTGTATACTTTAAAATTGTAAAAGCAAGGGCGGTCATCTTCGTCTCTGAGCTCCTTTTGCTCTCTCACACTAGAAGCAAATCAAATAACCATTGAACTTAACTACCACCACTAAAAACATTGTCTGATATAGGTATGCATACAACATTAGGATTTTTACATACTGGTGACCTCAAAAAAAAGAGCTAAAGCTATTTTAGGTGCTATAAAACAGTGGTATATTGGTTTTATTTTTCTTTTATGAAATTAATTTTAAAATATCACCAGTCTAACTGTTAAATGCCGTATTCTGTTTTTCTCCTTTGTAGTTAATTTTAAGTCTTCATTCTGTACATCTTATGACATACTCTTCAGTAAAAAGCAACACTAGTTCCTACTTTTTTAGCACTGCAGTGGGTACAAAATGAATTCGAGAAGATAGAAGATGGAACACCTTCCAGGAGCCTTTAGCTGTCTGAGACTTATAACAAACCTGGGCGGTCAGCCCCCCAACAAAACAAGCCATTGTGAAAACCCCTGCGAGGTGTGGCACTACCCAATTTGATGCTGATGGGATCAAAGGGGGAAAATGAAGGAGATGAGGAATGTGTCCCACTTTCCCAGGCTCGCTGTGGCACATCATCTCCATTCTAGAAAATGGAGCATTTAATCTCAGGACAAGAGGATGCAGAACTATAGCAAAATAGGATGGATAAAATACGCCCAAAGCCTTCCTGTTTGAAGTAATTTTTAACCATTTACTAAATACATTTATCTTCCTATTAGTCTAAGATGTAGAAATAAACTTAAATATTTGTGTTAGTGATAACAGAAAATCAGAAGTTAGGGACAAAAGTTGGGGCAGTTCTGTGTGGTACAGCAGCTCTAGCACCAAGGCACACCCCCGAACAGCTATTGTCACATCTATATGTATAAAACATTAATTTTTCATCATTTGTTTCATGTGGAATGTCTAGCTGTACCTTTTAACATTAGAGACTAGGATAATTTAGTTCAGCTTAATATAATTTTTGAAAGTCTACTTTGCCAGGACTTTTGCTAGGGGTGTGTGTGTATGTGTATGTACCACACATATGTATGGGGGCATGTGTGTGCACCTATATATTGGAGGATGTTGTTAAGGGAAGGATAAATTAGACATGAAGTCTGACCTGGTGGACCATGTAGATCCCACCAAGGTCAAACAGCTTACCACAGACGATGCAGTATTATGTTATCCATGAGGGATTTCATTAATAGTAGGTAGGATCTCTCATATAATCTTCGAGACATATTTTCCCAATTTCCTTTTATTTTTGTTGTTTTTAACGTGTTTTAAACGTCTATTCTCTTTGACAGGAATCTGTTATCTGTTGTGATTTTTTAAAATATATATATTTTTTGCCAAATCTTTGGAAACTATCATTCTTTCAAAGAAGTGATAAATACACGAGTTTTTCAAGATTTGATTAATATTTAACTCTTTAATCCAAGTGTTGTTAAAAAGACTTTTATTTTGGGCTTCCCTGGTGGCGCAGTGGTTGAGAGTCTCCAATAAAGATTAAAAAAATAAAAAGCAATGCCCATGTCCTGGGATCCATTAATTCTTTAGGCTCTATAAACACACACACACACACACACACACACACACACACACACAAAAGACTTTTATTTTTTATTATTATTATTTTTTAATAAATTTATTTATTTATTTATTTTTGGCTGCGTTGTATCTTCGTTGCTATGCACAGGCTTTCTCTAGTGGCGGTGAGCGGGGGCTACTCTTTGTTTCGGTGTGTGGGCTTCTAATTGCGGTGGCTTCTCTTCTTGCGGAGCACAGGCTCTAGAGCGGGCGGGCTTCTGTAGTTGTGGCTCGCGTGCTCAGTAGTTGTGGCTCATGGGCTCTAGAGCACAGGCTCAGTAGTTGTGGCACACGGGCTTAGTTGCTCCGCGGCATGTTGGATCTTCCCGGACCAGGGCTCGAACCCGTGTCACCTGCATTGGCAGGTGGATTCTTAACCACTGCGCCATCGGGGAAGTCCTAAAGAGACTTTTAAACCTCATTTTTCTGGATACACACAAAATAGAGGAACTGGCAGGTTTAAAGAGCTGCTTGGACATTTTAAGGAGGCAATTTAACTCATTGCAGAAATCAAGCCAAAGAAAAACGAGCTGGGTTTAGAAAGATAATCCTCACTCTGCAGAGGTATAACAAGAACTAAATAAAACAGTAGAGGGAAAATTATTTGACCCTGTGCCTTGTGTGTAGAAAATCCACAAATCCTTGTTGCATTTGAATCTCAGGGAAGATGCTTAAGAAAACTCGCTATCACCTGAGGTTCTAAACCTGGAGGAGACCCTGAGTGTGTGCTTTCTACTCAAGCCTGAGGGGAAGGTGGGGGAGATGAGTAGCCATCAAATCAGTAAGGATGCCCATGAAAGGTAATTGGACCTACATTTTTGCATTTCCCTAAATGTTGTTCTAAATTTTGTAGTTTATATTTAAGTGTCATTACTTCACATAATTACTTAAATACAGTGTTAGTATTGCTTATATTTAATGATAGTATTTGATGTATGGCACTGACAGCATTTACTGAGATTATTTAGCTGCCTAGAGAAAAGTGTAACCAAGTAGGAAAGTCAGCCAAATCTTTACCTCAGCTGATTATATTCATTCATTCAATATTATTTATTGAGCGTCTACTTTGTGCCAGGCACTGTGGATATCAACCGGCTGTGGGGCTTAATTCTGGGAGACACAGATGCTAAGGAACCAGGTACAAAATAAGTGCTTAAATACAACCGTAGGGAGTGCTTCAAAGGAGACATACAGGGGGCTCAGAGGGTACATGTCAGGGCCCCAGATGGGAAGCTGGTTGGTGGGTATTTTGGAGATGAGCTCACAACCCAGACACCATCAATCAACTCATCACCTACCAGATCCAGCTTCTCCTAAAGATGTGAACACCTTCTCCCTAAAGAAGAAGGAAAGAGTTTACGGTGAGGATGAGTCTACAGGACCACTGCCCTCCCCAACTGATGGGTGATCTAATTGCCAGTGGCGGTAGGGGGAGGAACAAGAGGAAATTCACTCAGTATGAAAGGCACAAAGGAGAGAATCACAACTTGGACTTTTCCATAGACTCAGGAATACACAGGGAATAGTGTAAAGGTGGTATTGGGCTTACTTCAAATGTTACCAAGTGAGGTCTCTGATAACAGAGGCAAAGGTGAGATTTAAAAGAGGTTAAGGGGGTAGTGAGAAAATGTAAGAGAGGTCTAAGGAAAATTTGGAAAAGAAGTGAACGGAGAAAGGGGGAGTATATGATAACATTTCAAGTTACTTGGGACAATTTATGGTTATTCAAATTAATGTACTATTTTTCTGTGGTTAATATTCAATCAAGCGCCCTAAATGTGCTAGGTAATATGTTCTAGGAATACAAGGGTGAACAGACCTTATTCCTGTTTTCATGGAGTTGGCAGTCTATAAATCACAAAGTAAAATAAGTCATAGGAGGAAATGTATAATTAAAATTGGATTCAGCTGGAATCATTGGACTAGTGCTATGAAGGAAATGTATGCACAGCCCTGGGAGAGAATGCTGCAGGGGAACGCCACCCGGTCCAGGCCCCAGGGCATTAGGGAAGTGGTATCTGGGTTGAAAGGTGGAGAAAAAGTATAAGGGTTCACTAGTGGGGAAGGGGCGCTCCAGGGAGAGGGAATACCGTGCACAGAGGCCCTGGGGCTGAAAGAGCGCGAGGCATTGGAGAAACCAAAAGACGTTCAGTATGGCTACAGCTGACAGCAAGAAGGAGTGTAGTCAGTGAGATTGGAGGGTACAGAGGAGTCAGGATTGACAGAGCTTAGTAGACCCAAGACCAATGGGGCTACATTAAAGAACTATAAATAATGTGTTATAATCTGAGTTTTGTAAAGACCATTACTGTTGCTTGAGAAGAACACACTGAAGAAGGGCTTGAATGGATTCAGGAAGACCAGCTGCGATGCTACTGCAGTAGCCTAGTCAATGATCAAGGAAGTGTGAGCTAATGGAGTGGTGGTGGTGATGGTGATGGTGGTGATGCTGGTGGTGATGGTGGTGGTAGTGATGATGGTGGTATGGTTGTGGTGATGGTGGTGGTGGGGATGACGATGATGGTGATGGTGAAGATGGAAAGAAGCAGACAAACTAGGCATACAGTTAGGAGGTAAAGTTGTCAGGACTGGGACAAAGCTCCTGGTTCATAGAACTGGGTGGGTGGTGGTGTCATTTCCCAACAGAGGGAAACCTGAAAGAGAACCAGCTGGATGTGCCTTTGAGACAAGCAAGTAGAGATGTCGAGCAGGCAGCTGGATATCTGTGTCTGGAGCTCAAGTAAGTGACCAGGGCTAGAGATGATAATGTGAGTGTCATTGGGCTGTGGTCACAAATCAGACGGCCTCGAGAGAGGTTTTAGTGTGAGAAAAGTACAGTGCTTGGGACTAGTCTTCAGGACTTCTAGCATTTAGAGCTTGGGGAAGGGAGAATGAGGCTGAGAAGGAGACAGCGTCTGGGCCCCAGCTCCTACGCCCTGAACTCTGGTACCCCAGGATATTGCGTGATTTCTTTTTATGGAAAAAAATGATCTCATATTCTACAAACTCTGATCTGTGTCATTTATATCTTGAGAAAAATCTAGCTGGTTACGCATGGTTCTAGAATCTTTAATTGAACAAAGATGTGTTGATGTGTGATGCATGTAGACCACATCTCTCTCGTGTTCAAAAGCCTTCCAAAATTAAAATATTGCTATTTTATCTCCCATTTCCTGAGTTACAGTGAGGTTGATCACCTTTTCCTTTTCTTATATAAATAGGTAGATGGGAACCACTTTAAAACTTAGGGCGGGGGTAGGGGAGAGGAGAACAGGGGAGGCAAGTTTCCGGGCCCCTTTCCCGGCAAAACCTCTCCTCCCTCTTCTCCCATTTTGGGGGGTCTGACCGTGGTTTACCTGGAATAATTCCAGGTAAATAGAAACAATCACCTCACCTGGGGAGAGACTCAAGCTGCAAGGACAGCCTGGACTCTGGGGTATTCGGATGGAAGATCATCTGGGAATGCAGGGTGGAAGGGGTGGTGACCATGTATGTGGGAAGGAAACACCCCAGGATGCCTTTGTGGGTTTGCTCTTGTACTGAAGCAAAGGAGGGGGCCTTGGTGTCACCAAAGCCAAGGAAGATATTTCAAGGAAAGGCCAAGCAAGACATGACCTCAAATGTGTCCGTGGGGTTGAGGAGATCATTTTCCATGGGACCTGTTTGGGGGTGAAGGGGTTTTAAAGTGAGTGGAGTGGGAGGGAAGTGAAGACATATACAGGAAGTTAGATGACTCTTGTACATTTGATGTAGAGAGGAAGAAAGGGAGGGTGGGAGAAGAAGGGAGGTCTAAGGAAGGTTTTTGGTTTTTTGTTTTTATTGAGATGAGAGAAGCGAGCATATTTAAATCTCTTAGGCAAGGATCCAGTCAGAGTGTGAGATTACTCCTATGAGAAAAAGTGTAAGGAAGAGAACTCAGAAAGTAACATTCCTGAGAAAGAAGGTGAGAATGGGATCAAGGGCCCTGGGGCGCTGGCCTTGAGGGGCAGGAGGAGAGGGAGGTGCAGGCGGGTTCAGGAGACTGCAAAGATGCCCTTGAAATAGGCACTGGGTCTTCTGACCTTGCAAAGGAGGCAACTGAAGTAGTTTAAAAACTAGGTAAAGGAGATCCCTGAAGGTCCAGTGGTTAGGACTCTGCGCTTTCACTGCCGAGGGCCTGGGTTCAATTCCTGGTTGAGGAACTAAGATCCTGCAAGCTGTGTAGTGTAGCCAGAAAAAAAAAAAAGAAAAAGAAATGGGTAAAAATGTCTCCCCTTGTATTGTGATTTCATGGAGATGAAAAGCCTCTGCCCTAATTATTTTTGTTCCAAAATGAACAATAAATGCGTGCTGAACTGAATCGATAAAAGCCCCGCTCTTTCTTTTCTTTTTATTTATTTATTTTTGGCTGCATTGGGTCTTCGTTGCTGTGTGCAGACTTTCTCTAGTTGCAGCGAGCAGGCGCTACTCTTCGCTGCGGTGCGCGGGCTTCTCTTATTGCAGAGCACGGGCTCTAGGCGCGCGGGCTTCAGTAGTTGCAGCACGCGGGCGCAGTAGTTGCGGCGCACGGGCTTAGTTGCTCCGCGGCTGCGGGTTCAGGAGACTGCAAAGATGCCCTTGAAATAGGCACTGGGTCTTCTGACCTTGCAAAGGAGGCAACTGAAGTAGTTTAAAAACTAGGTAAAGGAGATCCCTGAAGGTCCAGTGGTTAGGACTCTGCGCTTTCACTGCCGAGGGCCTGGGTTCAATTCCTGGTTGAGGAACTAAGATCCTGCAAGCTGTGTAGTGTAGCCAGAAAAAAAAAAAAGAAAAAGAAATGGGTAAAAATGTCTCCCCTTGTATTGTGATTTCATGGAGATGAAAAGCCTCTGCCCTAATTATTTTTGTTCCAAAATGAACAATAAATGCGTGCTGAACTGAATCGATAAAAGCCCCACTCTTTCTTTTCTTTTTATTTATTTATTTTTTTATTTATTTTTGGCTGCATTGGGTCTTCGTTGCTGTGTGCAGACTTTCTCTAGTTGCAGCGAGCAGGCGCTACTCTTCGCTGCGGTGCGCGGGCTTCTCTTATTGCAGAGCACGGGCTTCAGTAGTTGCAGCATGCGGGCATGCGGGCGCAGTAGTTGCGGCGCACGGGCTTAGTTGCTTAGTTGCTCCGCGGCATGTGGGATCTTCCCGGACCAGGGCTCGAACCTGTGTCCCCTGCATTGACCGGTGGATTCTTAACCACTGCGCTACCAGGGAAGCCCAATTTCTTAAATCTCTAGTAAATGAGTGTTAAAATCCAAGTTCACATCCTATGGGCTCTTGATTATGATCCATATGATCCAACATATTAAGACATTCAGAACCTTCTTAGCCTGGTGAGAACACATGTTTTAAAGTATATGGATGTTGATATCATGAAGGCCCATCAAACTTACAAACCACGTTATCACTGGTAAATTTTTACTTTAATCCAGTGAAACATAAGAATGTGTGTCTTGGGTGGGTTGTGGGGGATAAATTAGGAGTTTGGGATTAACATATGCACACGACTATATATAAAATAGATAATCAACAAGGACCTACTGTATAGCACAAGGAACTCTACTCAATATCTTGTAATAACCTATAACAGAAAAGAATCTGAAAAAGAATCTGTAAATGTTGATTTAGTCATCCATTTGCCTGATTTACTGGTCAAGTGAGTGCTCTAAGAAAGCCCCAGATTGGTATATTTGCATTTTATAGACTCCTAAAACTAAACTTAGTTTATTTCGTGGTATTCAAGGTACAACATGGTATTCCAGGTAGATTCCTAATTAGGAAGAATTACACATTAGAACACTTGTGATGTAAAACAAAAGCCTAGCCTGTTGCACAACCAGAAAGACAACCGCCAGAAGTATTTGATCAGCAGAGAGTATGAATTGTGACTTCCGGTTTCAAAGTAAATGATTATCATAAACAAATAAAGCAGCATTAAAAATTCAAGTATAGGTTTGGCAAATTTCTAATTTCTTTATAAAGCTAGATTCTTGGAGATATAGAATAGTTTCCCTTCCTATTTTTAAAGTTCACCTGCCATTGGCTTAACACGTAAAGTGACCCCTGTTAACACTCTAACGTTAAGTGTGATGTTTGCTTTAGGGATACAGTACTTGTCTGAGTCGCTATTGAATGACATCATTAGAATATTCATTCATATCTATTTATATTGATATTAACTTGTTGTCCTGTATTTAATCCCATAAATGCTCTGTCTCTTCTGAACTCAAATCATTGTTGTGTTCTCCTGTTTTAATGCATTTGTATCAATGCTTGGCATGGAGCCTGCCTTATCAGAGGTGCTCAGTGGTTGTTGACTGAACAAGTGAGCCTCCCAATAAGACCTTACGCGTCTACACCTGCCTTTCGATGACAGCACCATGGCGGGCGCTATGTCCAGCACATCCTTCCATCTCTGACATTGCCAAGCATGCAGTAGATATTCCATCAGTGTTCGTTGATGGCGCATAATATTATGGCTGTAATTAGTACTGAGTTTGTCTTTAACTAGTAGTATTGCCCTTCATTCATTTTCTTTCCTTAATTTTTGTTCTTTCTTCCACCTGACTTTTCCCCTCCCCTTACTTAGGTCAATTTCTCTCCCCTTGCCTTTTCCTGTGTATTTTTGGTATTAGTCCTTTCATATTTCCCTTTTTCAAGCATATTTTGGTATTAGTCCCTTCGTATTTTGCTGTCCGACTGTCCTAGACGAGGCAAACTAGCCTCTTCTGTTGTAAAGACCCACCGTGTCAATGGCTTGATTAACAAAGTATAGTCAGCACCATGGTGACCCAGCAGGACACTGAAACACTTGCATGTGTTTCGGAATTTGTCAGCTGAGGTCACATCAGGGTGTGAGTGTGTACGTGTGTTCCATCCACAACCCCTGTCCCTACTGTCATAGAGATAGAAGCACGACACCCCTTCTCCTTGTGTGGTTTGCAGTCTCTCCCTTGCCACTATTAATAACATGCTTCTGGCATTGGCAGGGCCTCACGATCACGACGTCTGAGGCTCCCCACATGTCTCAGCTTCACTTGGTTGTTTATTACCCAAAAAAGCAGTGCATTACGTTTTATACTCTGCCGCCATGAACGTTATTTCTTTTTTTTTTGTTTTCTTTTTTTTGCGGTACGCGGGCCTCTCACTGTCGTGGCCTCTCCCGTTGCGGAGCACAGGCTCCGGACGCGCAGGCTCAGCGGCCATGGCTCACGGGCCCAGCCGCTGCGCGGCATGTGGGATCTTCCCGGACCGGGGCACGAACCAACGTCCCCCTCATCGGCGGGCGGACTCCCAACCACTGCGCCACCAGGGAAGCCCTGAACGTTATTTCTTAAATATATTTTGATTTAGCTCAATGGGGTTCATTTATTTTTGTTAAATAAAGTGACAATTATAAGGTTTTGATACGGAGATTCCAATACTCAGAGTAATTCTTGTTTGTATATCCAGACAGTATGTTTTTTAGGGCTGGAGAAAGCAACATGAAGCTGTAATTTGAGTTTATTTGTTTTGCATCTCAACAAACCGTAGCCCTGTGAATAATAATAACTGTTGTCTTTGATAGGATTTTTCTTTTCTTTTTTTTAACAATCATCATTTTTTTGTTTTAACTTTTATTCCCCCTCATCGGCGGGCGGACTCCCAACCACTGCGCCACCAGGGAAGCCCTGAACGTTATTTCTTAAATATATTTTGATTTAGCTCAATGGGGTTCATTTATTTTTGTTAAATAAAGTGACAATTATAAGGTTTTGATACGGAGATTCCAATACTCAGAGTAATTCTTGTTTGTATATCCAGACAGTATGTTTTTTAGGGCTGGAGAAAGCAACATGAAGCTGTAATTTGAGTTTATTTGTTTTGCATCTCAACAAACCGTAGCCCTGTGAATAATAATAACTGTTGTCTTTGATAGGATTTTTCTTTTCTTTTTTTTAACAATCATCATTTTTTTTGTTTTAACTTTTTATTTTTTGGCTGCGTTGGGTCTTTGTTGCTGCAAACGGACTTTCTCTAGTTGCGGGGAGCGGGGGCTACTCTTCGTTGCGGTGCGCAGGCTTCTCATTGCGGTGGCTTCTCTTGTGGAGCACGGGCTCTAGGCGCGCAGGCTTCAGTAGTTGTGGCACACGGGCTCAGCAGTTGTGGCTCATGGGCTCTAGAGCGCAGGCTCAGTAGTTGTGGCGCACGGACTTAGTCGCTCCACGGCATGTGGGATCCTCCCGGGCCAGGGCTCGAACCTGTGTCCCCCACATTGGCAGGCAGATTCTTAACCACTGCGCCACCAGGGAAGTCCCAGGATTTTTCTTATATTATTTCTAATCTTCACTACTTCCATACAAGAAGATGTTATTCTCCCTGTTCGGATGAGGAAATTGAGGCTTAGCAAGAGTAGGTTACTTGCTTACAGCCATTTAACTAGTGGCTCAGTTACAGAAAAGGAACCCCATACACAACTTCCAAAGAGGAACCTACTTTCTAAATGGGGTGAAGAGTGGTGGGAAGGGTAGGAATGACTGGACAAAGGACAGGCAGGGAAAGTGATTTCTTGACATGCGACGTCCTCTTGGGGCTGCTGTGACCCAGATTCCCATCAGGAGTTTCTAACACCACGGCTAAACGGAGGTAAGAAGCTGGTATAGGGCTTCCGTGGTGGCGCAGTGGTTGAGAGTCTGCCTGCCGATGCAGGGGACACGGGTTCGTGCCCCGGTCCGGGAAGATCCCACATGCCGCGGAGCGGCTGGGCCCGTGAGCCATGGCCGCTGAGCCTGCGCGTCCGGAGCCTGTGCTCCGCAACGCGAGAGGCCACAACAG
>NW_020173678.1:537595-572193 GCF_003031525.2 Neophocaena asiaeorientalis asiaeorientalis | reverse complement strand
GAGCGGGGGCTACTCTTCGTTGCGGTGCGCAGGCTTCTCATTGCGGTGGCTTCTCTTGTGGAGCACGGGCTCTAGGCGCGCAGGCTTCAGTAGTTGTGGCACACGGGCTCAGCAGTTGTGGCTCGCGGGCTCTAGAGCGCAGGCTCAGTAGTTGTGGCGCACGGACTTAGTCGCTCCACGGCATGTGGGATCCTCCCGGGCCAGGGCTCGAACCTGTGTCCCCCACATTGGCAGGCAGATTCTTAACCACTGCGCCACCAGGGAAGTCCCAGGATTTTTCTTATATTATTTCTAATCTTCACTACTTCCATACAAGAAGATGTTATTCTCCCTGTTCGGATGAGGAAATTGAGGCTTAGCAAGAGTAGGTTACTTGCTTACAGCCATTTAACTAGTGGCTCAGTTACAGAAAAGGAACCCCATACACAACTTCCAAAGAGGAACCTACTTTCTAAATGGGGTGAAGAGTGGTGGGAAGGGTAGGAATGACTGGACAAAGGACAGGCAGGGAAAGTGATTTCTTGACATGCGACGTCCTCTTGGGGCTGCTGTGACCCAGATTCCCATCAGGAGTTTCTAACACCACGGCTAAACGGAGGTAAGAAGCTGGTATAGGGCTTCCGTGGTGGCGCAGTGGTTGAGAGTCTGCCTGCCGATGCAGGGGACACGGGTTCGTGCCCCGGTCCGGGAAGATCCCACATGCCGCGGAGCGGCTGGGCCCGTGAGCCATGGCCGCTGAGCCTGCGCGTCCGGAGCCTGTGCTCCGCAACGCGAGAGGCCACAACAGTGAGCGGCCCGCGTACCGCAAAAAAAAAAAAAAAAAAAAAAAAAGAAGCTGGTATAAAATCATACCCCACTCCAGGAAAAATTTACGATCAGCACAGTAAGTAGAGAGAAAACAGAGATGCAGGGGTGAGGTGAGGAGATTTTAGGGTGGTGCGTGTCTGCAAGCCACTTGTCACCCACACCGGATCACCAGGCATGCCTGTAAAGAATGCGGGTTCCTGGACGTGCTCCAGACCCCCTTTGGTGAATCTGGGACCAGAGGAGGGTGGGGCCTGCGGGTTGACACGTATGGACACTAAGATGTGAAAACTCCTAATATAGGGTAAGGGCCAAGAAGGGGGGGGCGAGTGCTAAGACAGGAAATCATAATGGAAAGCCATGATCATTTAATCTTTCCAGTTCGATCTTCGAAATTTACTCTCAGTGCTTGCTTTGGTAGCACATGTACTAAAAATAATTTGCAAACAAAAAACCAAAAAAATACAATTACTGGTAGTTTAGTGGGATTATTTTTGGAAAAAAATTAGGAAACTATAAAGAAGGTAATGAAAATCACAGAAAGTTCTACAACTAGAGAAAATCCCCACTACTGTTTTGGCTATCTCCTTTCAGTCTTTTTTCACTATTCAAATCTTGATATATTTATATAATTGGAGTCACAGGCTCTACACTCTTTTCTCCTGACATTGTATCTATCATAAGCAAACTTTCAGGTTGCTAAAAATTCTTTGAAAAATTAATGACTGCCTAATATTATCATTTGGATGAAATGACTTATTCAACGATATTTTCGTCGTTGGACGTTAAGTTTCTATTTTTTCCCTATTATATTCAGTATATCAAATACAGCTTTTATTATTTAAAATTCAGCTTTATTAAGTTCACTGATCTTTTTCTTATGTCTCTTAGAAAATTCAAGCAGGTTTCACTACAGAGGTTCTGAAAGATATATAATCCAAGCATTTTTTAGTACTTTGCATCCTGGGGTGCATGTCTACCTGGTTGGGGCCCAAGGGAATGGATCTCCCTGGATGTACAATCAGGGGTCACTGTCCCAAGTCAAAAGGAAAATAATTACTTTCTGTTCGATCTCTAAAACTCTGGCCACCTGCCTGGTATTCCTCTTCAATTTCACACTTTGGAATGGCCTGTGGGCAGACACCCGGACCGGTATCAAACAACAAAGCTGCTAAAATAACCCTTTCACCCACTTTTCAAAGGAAGCTAGCCATCTTCAATCTCTATTTAGAGGATTGCTAAAAGTAACTTTTGTCTATGAAAATTATTGTTCTTGTGTCACATTTTTCCAGTATAGCTATCCCTGATTATAAGCCAACAACTTCGTGGAATTTATAATAAATATAAGCTAGCTCACCTGAGTCTTCAAGCTTATAGAATTTTAAGCAGAATGTGTTCATTTCCGTGCAAAACTAACCCTAGGCAAATTTTTGAAAAAGACAAAAAAGTGTCTTTGGATTTTTTTTTTTTTTTTTTTTGTGGTACGCACACTTGGGTCTGAGCTTTCTCAGCTGCCACAGGAAGGGGTTGTGCCACTCTGTGGTAAGTTTACTGTATCCATAAGATATAAAATTTCCAGGAATCACGGCCTGAGAAAAGTCTCTTCTGTGGGTCTTCATTTAGGATACTTTTGTGATGTAGTGGACACTGTTCCCAACCACGTCCCTTGCAAACATACAAAGTTGTGTTTCACAGAACTGTCTCTTTTAATGCTAAAATGCTCTTTGGTGAAAGCAGTCTTAGGATAGCCATCTGCAAAAGAATGAAGTTGGACCCTTACCTCACACCATATAAATAAATTAACTCAAAATGGATCAAAGACCTAAAAGTAAGAGCTAACACTAGAAAACTCTTAGAAAGGATTTCCCTGGTGGTCCAGTGGTTAAGACTCTGTGCTTCCACTGCAGGGGGCACAGGTCCGATCCCTTGTCGTGGAACTAAGATCCTGCATGCCATGCGGCATGGCCAAAAAAAAAAAAAAGAAAACTCTTTGACGAAAATGTAACAGTAAATCTTGGTGACCTTGGATTTGACAATGGATTCTATATGACATCGAAAGCACAAACAATAACAACAACAGATAAATGGGACTCCGTCAACATTGAAATGTTTTGTGCTTCAAAGGACACAACAAAGGATGAAAAGACCATTTGTAGAGTGGGAGAAAATATTTGCAAATGTAAGGAACTTCTTTCTAGAATTTATTAAAAAGACTTCTGCAACTCAATATTAAAAAGACAACCCAATTTAAATAATGTGCAAAGGATCGAAATAGATATACAAACGGCCAATAGCTCATGAATAGTTGCTCGGCGTCATTAGTCATCAGGGAAATGCATATGGAAACCACACAGTGAGACAATAATTCACTCTGAGTAGGATGGCTGCAATAAGAAAAAATCAGGTAATAACAAGTGTTAGGATGTGGAGAAATCAGAGCCTCATAGACTACTGGGGAGAAGATACAGTTACTGTGGAAAACAGTCTGCAGTTTCTCAAAAATCTAAACATAATGATTATTTGCAATTCCACTCTTAGGCATATACCCAAGAGAAATTAAAACATATGTCCACATGAAAACCTGTACGTGAATGTCCGTAGCTGTACATAATATCCAAAAGGTGGAGACACCCGAATGTCCATCAACTGATAAACAGATAAATAAGATGTGGGAGACCCATACAATGGAATGTTCTTCAGCCATAAAGAGGAATGAAGTACAGATACAAACTACAACATGGATGAAGCTTGAAAATATTATGTTAAGTGGTGAAAGAAGTGAGTCAAAAAAGACCACATATTATATAATTCCACTTATATGAACTATGCAGAACAGACATATCTGTAGAGACAGAAAGCAGATTAAGGGACTTCTCTGATGGCGCAGTGGATGAGACTCAGAGCTCCCAGTGCAGGGGTCCTGGGTTCGAGCCCTGGTGAGGGAACTAGATCCCACATGCATGCAACTAAGAGTTTGCATGCCCCAACTGAGGAGCTGGTGAGCCACAACTAAGGAGACCACGTGCTGCAACTAAGACCTGGTGCAACTAAATAAATAAATTATTTTAAAAAAGCAGATTAATGTTTGCTTAGAACTGGGGGAGAGAGAGACTAGGAAGAGGTTATAATTGAAGGGTGGTTTTAAATTCGTTTTGGTTTTAGGTGATTAAAATGTTCTAAAATGGATTGTATTGATGAATGCACAGCTCTGTAAGCACTCTAAAAACCAGAACGACTGAGCTGTCCACTTTAAGTGAGTGAACATTTATATCTCAATAAAGATGTTTGCAAAAAAAAAAAAACGATCCTAGGAGAGTCTGAAACACAGCAGTCAAGTGCGGCCCTCTGATGGTCTGGCCTGGTCCCAGACAAGTCGAGAATATCTAGCAAAAGACAGGTTGTATATCTTTCTGGAAATCATCTATTAATATCATTTCTCATAAGTGGGCTCTGATAAGAGAGGGGTACCAGAGAGTTCAAGCTACGCTTTCTGGCAGGATCCTAAAATGCAATTATTTTTTGATGATTAAGGATGAATTCAGATGCTTTGGCAATCCAAACTAGAATTCTTTCACAGGGCCTGAAAGTTTAGATATATTCTATTGCGAATGCTTTGAGGTCTTTTGATGACAGCTCTGCTCAGTCCTGAAGACAGGTTTGAGTCAACAGTCAAAATAACTGTTCACAATGCAGAATGAACTTTAACCATTAAGCTAGACGTGGTCTCAAGTCCTACAATGGACTAAAATGTTATAAATTTAAAATTTTCTTAAAGTTCTTAAGTAAAAAAGCTACAGAAACCAAAAAGAAAAATTCTTTTTGAAGACAGGTGTTCAAGGAGACTGTCTGACATAAACTCTGTGTGAGTCATCATCTGCGCGGGCTTCATGTTATTTTGTGTAACGTGTGGAGTCCAAACGTCATTATAGTTGCTCCGTCAAAAATAACCACAATATAAAGGGGGGTAAGGCCAAAGGTCGTCTTGTTCTAGGTACCACAACCTTAGGTAAGTCTTCTCCTTGACTCACCCTTCTGGTTGGAAGCGGCTCAGGAGAGGCGACCAGGAGATGGGCAAGACCGTCTCACCCATTCAGAGAGCCCACGTCTGCAGCTGTCAGCACTGCCCTTACGTGGAACCCGGCCTCCATTCTCGCGTGCTGGCCTGCTCTGGGTGCTGTCTCCAGGGTCACACTGGAGGAGACCACTCCGGCCCACCTCTGTCACCTCGAAGCTCCACCTCTCTGCCAGTGTATCTGGCAGACGATCCTCGTCTCGGGTTTGGGCCCCCCCCACCCCAAATCAATTATTTTTAAGGCTTCTAAAAGCAAGCAAATACAACTTGATTGCCTACTGCTTGCAGAACATGTGTAAAGCAAGTGGATAATAATAATGCATTTAAGGTTTCAAAATGAGTTGTTTTCAAAGTGATTTTTCTGCCACGTGAAGGAGAGTCGCATTAGCATATAATGTCAGCAGAGGCTCCGAACTGCATGTCCAGGTGGGGCGACACATAGACCCCGCCACTGCTAGTCATCACGAGAGCCACTAACCTCCCTGGGCCTGATTTCCTCATGTGTAAGATAAAAAGGCAGGATTATTTTATAGTCACTAGGAGATGGTATTTAAGGCATTTTCTAGCTTTAACATTTATAACTATCTTAACTGATCTTAATCAACAGATATAGGGAGAAATCAGAATTGTGATGGAATGCAGAATTTTGTCTCCAGGAAAGAGAGTGGGCTTTCCACTGCAAAGAAGGGCTAAGAAGGATTTGATGCCTACTTTGGATGTCAGAGCTTCAGCGAAAAGTTCACCTTAGGACCCTGACCCTAACCCTGGGGATACAGCTCGAACAGGGGGAGGAACCCACCCTGGCTGAGTAGGAGTCTTTATATGGATAAGTGCTCTCTCCCAGCCCCTGCCTAAGGCTACAGCTGTCCACAGCTCCTGCAGGGTTCTGCTGATAGAACAAAGCACCTACTGACTCTCTCATATTTCAGGCCAGATTCCACCTCATAAATGCCTCATGAATATTTATTGAGCAACTACTATGTACTAGATCCTAAGACTATAGCAGGGGCCAGATTGACATGCTTAGGAGAGATGGGCAAAAAAATAATAAACAAATGGATACTTATACTAATAATCCATATGTTAAGAACTCCTACAGGAGTGAGCAGGTTGTCTGAGGGATGCAGGGGCGGAGAATCATGTGTGTGGGATGGGGACCGACCTAGAGAGTCAGCTCAGGAGGTGACACGGAACCTGAGGCCCGAGGGCCGGAGGAGGCTGGCCCTGAGAGGATGAGGCAGGAGGAATTGGACACAGAGTCCCCAGTGTGGAGAGGCTCGGGGTGTTCCGGACCCATAGAACAGGGAGAGGAGTGAGTGGGGCCCGCAGGAGGCTGAGAGAGAGCCTGGAAATACGGCCAAGAGTCTGGACTTGACTCAGCAATGACAGCCACTGAAGGGTTTCAGAGGAGAGGGGCAGGGCCAGACTGTGGGTTTTTTAAATAATTAATTAATTAATTTGGGGCTGCGTAGCGTTTTAGTTGCGGCACGTGGGATCTTTCGTTGCGGCACTTGGGCTTCTCTAGTTGGAGCGCGAGAGCTCAGTTACTCTGCAGCATGTGGGGTCTTAGTTCCCTGACCAGGGATCAAACTCGCTTCCTCTGCATTGGAAGGTGGATTCTTAACCACTGGACCACCAGGGAAGTCTCAGGACCACGGGTTTTAAGATTACTCTGGAGGTCATGTGGGAAACAGGCAGTGGGGTGGGGGGTGGGGGGGAATGGAGGGAAGGAGAGTCATTCAGAGCTGGTCATAAGCAGTGAGACAGAGGTTCAATTCCATGTTTCCTCAAAGAGCTAGCCAGTGGCACCATATTATCCATTAGCGTATCTTTCTTCGAACCATCTTAGTTTATATTCTACACCCACCCCCCATATATTGATCTATTTCTGGGTTCTATTTTGTCCATCTGTCGTGTATCCATCCCAGTGCCAAACTGTTTCAACTGCTATTCCTTTATAGCAGCGGTCCCCAAACTTTTTGGCACCAGGGACCAGTTTCGTGGGAAACAATTTTTCCAGGGATGGGGGGCAGGGGCGTGGGCACGGTTCAGGTTGTGTTGTATTTACACCTATTTACGTAGCATTGTATTAGGTATTACAGGTAATCTTGAGATGATTTAAAGTATACGAAAGGGTGTGTGCCGGGACTTTCTTCATGGCGCAGTGGTTAAAAATCCACCTGCCAATGCAGGGGACATGGGTTCTATCCCTGGTCCAGGAAGATCCCACATGTCACGGAGCCACTAAGCTCGTGCGCCACAACTACTGAGCCCGTGAGCCACAACTACTGAAGCCCGCGTGCTGCAACTACTGAAGCCCGCGAGCCTAGAGCCTGTGCTCCACAACAAGAGAAGCCAACGCAATGAGAAGTCTGCGCCTGGTAGGAACCGGGCCGCACAGAAGGAGGTGAGTGGCAGGTGAGGGAGCGAAGCTAAATCTGCCGCTCCCCATCACTAGCATTACTGCCTGAACCATACCGCGACGAAGAGTAGCCCCTATTCTCTGCAACCAGAGAAAGCCCGTGCACAACAGTGAAGACACAACGCAGCCAGAAAAAAACAAAGGGTGTGTGAAGTATCTGCAGATTGGTATCCAAGGTGGGTCCTGAACCAATCCCCCTCAGGTACCCAGGGATGACTCTACAACCAAAGTTCTTTGACACACTTTGCCTAAGAGTTCAAATAAGCCTAAAACTTAGGACTTAGCAGCGTGCCGTGGGAAGGCGTCCTTGATCCTGGGCTGAATCTTTCAATCATTCATTAATTCTCTTGCTCATAATGTCCTACTGTGTGCTAGGAAATGCACGGCGTGGGAGCAGATTAGCAAACCTCAGAAGCCCTGGTCTTTGCTATCTAGCAGACTCTATGGGAAAGCAAAGAAGTAAATAAAAAAGGAATGATATGGCTGAGTAATATTCCATTGTATATATGTGCCACATCTTCTTTATCCATTCATCCGATGATGGACACTTAGGTTGTTTCCATCTCCTGGCTATTGTAAATAGAGCTGCAATGAACACTTTGGTACATGACTCTTTTTGAATTATGGTTTTCTCAGGGTACATGCCCAGTAGTGGGATTGCTGGGTCATATGGTAGTTCTATTTGTAGTTTTTTAAGGAACCTCCATACTCTTCTCCATAGTGGCTGTACCAATTCACATTCCCACCAGCAGTGCAAGAGGGTTCCCTTTTCTAGATTTTTTGATGATGGCCATTCTGACCGGTGTGAGATGATACCTCGTAGCTTTGATTTGCATTTCTCTAATGATTAATGATGTTGAGCATTCTTTCATGTGTTTGTTGGCAGTCTGTATATCTTCTTTGGAGAAATGTCTATTTAGGTCTTCTGCCCATTTTTGGATTGTGTTGTTTGTTTTTTTGTTATTGAGCTGCATGAGCTGCTTGTAAATTTTGGAGATTAATCCTTTGTCAGTTGCTTCATTTGCAAATATTTTCTCCCATTCTGAGGGTTGTCTTTTGGTCTTGTTTATGGTTTCCTTTGCTGTGCAAAAGCTTTTAAGTTTCATTAGGTCCCATTTGTTTATTTTTGTTTTAATTTCCATTTCTCCAGGAGGTGGATCAAAAAGGATCTTGCTGTGATTTATGTCATAGAGTTTCTGTCTATGTTTTCCTCTAAGAGTTTTATAGTTTCTGGCTTTACATTTAAGTCTTTAATCCATTTTGAGCTTATTTTTGTGTATGAGTCTGTCATACAGAGTGAAGTAAGTCAGAAATAAAAAGACAAATACCATATGCTAACACATATGGTATCTAAGGGAAAAAAAATGTCATGAAGAACCTAGGGGTAAGACAGGAATAAAGACACAGACCTACTAGAGAATGGACTTGAGGATATGGGGAGGGGGAAGGGTAAGGTGTGACAAAGTGAGAGAGTGGCATGGACATATATACACTACCAAACGTGATATTGATAGCTAGTGGGAAGCAGCCGCATAGCACAGGGAGATCAGCTCGGTGCTTTGTGACCACCTAGAGCGGTGGGATAGGGAGGGTGGGAGGGAGGGAGACGCAAGAGGGAAGAGATATGGGAACATATGTATATGTATAACTGATTCACTTTGTTATAAAGCAGAAACTAACACACCATTGTAAAGCAATTATACTCCAATAAAGATGTAAAAAAAAAAAAGGAATGATAGAGAATTACAATGCTTTGCTCTGGAAATCTGAATGCAGTAAACTGTTGACAGAAAGAAAAGAGCAGTTAATCCTACCTGGAGGAGGGGGGGTGTTGGGAATATGAGGTAACACTTGACCTGAGCTTGACATTTGTATCAACTACTGAGATTGGGGAAGAAGGTATGCTTATCGCATTTACAGAAAATACAAAACTTGGAGAAACATGTCAGGTGACAAACTCAGGAATTAGAAAACAAATTGTGATAGTAACACTTTTAGGAATTTATACAAAGGAGACAATTGCACAAGTACAGAAAGACTGTTTATCATGACTCTGTGTATAAGAGTGTAATTTGGAAACTTGTTCATTAAATTTGGCTTCACGAATGCAACAGACTACTACATAACCATTAAAATTAATGTTGTAGTTCTGTATTTATTCCCTGAAAAGATATAGATGGTGAGAGAAAATAGCATGTTTCAAAACAGAATATAGTGTAGTCTTATATTAAAAAAATGTTCATTCGTATCAATATGCATGGAGTTTCCTTTTTCTTTAGCTGTGCTGCACGGCTTGTGGGATCTCAGTTCTCTGACCAGTGATTGAACCTGGGCCATGGCAGTGAAAGGGCCAAGTCCTAACCACTAGACCACCAGGGAACTCCCAGAGTTTCCTTTTTTTTTTAATTTTTTAATTTTTAAAATTTTTGGCTGTGTTGGGTCTTCGTTGCTGCACACGGGCTTTCTCTAATTGCGGCGAGCGGGGGCTACTCTTCGTTGCGGTGCATGGGCTTCTCATTGCGATGGCTTCTCTTGTTGCAGAGCACAGGCTCTAGAGCGCAGGCTCAGTAGTTGTGGCCCACGGGCTTAGTTGCTCCGCGGCATGTGGGATCTTCCAGGACCAGGGATCAAATCCGTGTCCTCTGTATTGGCAGGTGGATTCTTAACCACTGTGCTACCAGGGAAGTCCCCAGAGATTCCTTTTTTAACTAACAAAAGTGAGATTATACAGTTTGGTAACATTCGTTTTTATGTATTATGCCATAGACCTCTTTCTAGACTTAAAAATGACAAAACGTAATTATCCATGCAACTGTAAACTTAGTAATAAATGACGTTTGTTTTGTTTGATACCATTATAAAAATAAATTTGTATGCTTTTAAAAATGTAATCACTCCTAGGGAAAAGAATTTGGGGTGATTTTTTCCTTTCCTCTTTGTACTTTTACCATCTGATTTTTTTTTACAATGAACAAATATTTTTAAAAAAACAATAAAGCACTTTTAAAATCATAAACAGCTGCTCTACCTACCAAAACAAAGATGAAACTCTGATTTCATATCCTCCAAATGAAGCAGACAAGAGAGAGGAGGGGGGCTTCCCTGGTGGGGCAGTAAAGATGCATCCTCAGTGACCCCATATTCTGTTCACTTCTGACTACATCTCCGTTTTATCAGTTATTTTAAACTATGATTTCATAGGGGAGGGATAAATTAGGAGCTTGGGATTAATAAACACACACTACTATATGTAAGATAGATAACCAACGAGGACCTACTATATAGCACAGGGAACTCTAGTCAATATTCTGTAATAATCTATATGGGAAAAGAATCTGAAAAACAATGAATATATGTATATGTATAACTGAGTCACTACTCTGTACACCTGAAACTAACACAACATTGTAAATCAACTATACACCAATAAAATTTAAAAAAAAAACTACTACAATCTCATAATCCTTAGTTGAAGTAGCCTATGTCCCACATTTAGGAGCTCATGCCAAAGAAACCGAGAAATATATCTTGCTTAACAATCTCATGTCTTCCCACTTAACCGTATTTGTCTCAATGAAGGAAAGTCTCGTTAATAATAGACACACAGCACAGCCTGAAATTGGCAATTATTCAATTCCCTTCCCCTGACGACCCATTAGAATCACTCAGCGGGTCACCTATTGATTGTAGCGCCCTCTCTTGGCCAGGATGCTTTTCTGTGAACCACTCATGTCTACAACAGTTACAATAAGGTTAATATGTTATTAATAAGATTACTGTAACACAGCTACTTAAAGATGGCCATTTTGACAAAGTATTCAGTGCAAGAGACATTCTAACCCCTTAAGGCCATCCCTGAACCTTAATTCTTTTTTTTTTTTAATTAAAAAATTTTTTTTACATCTTTATTGGAGTATAATTGCTTTACAATGTTGTGTTAGTTTCTGCTATATAACAAAGTGAATCAGCTATATGTATACATATATCCCCATATCCCCTCCCTCTTGCATCCCCCTCCCCCCCCCCCTATCCCACCCCTCTAGGTGGTCACAAAGCACCCAGCTGATCTCCCTGTGCTATGCAGCTGCTTCCCATTAGCTATCTCTTTTACATTTGGCAGTGTATATATGTCCATGCCACTCTCTCACTTCGTCCCAGCTTACCATTCCCCCTCCCCGTGTCCTCAGGTCCATTCTCTACATATGTGTCTTTATTGCTGTCCTGCCCCTAGGAACCTTGTTAGCTTATGGTATGTGTTTTTCTCTTTCCGACTTACTTCACTCTGTACGACAGACTCCAGGTCCAACCACGTCATTACAAATAACTCAATTTTGTTTCTTTTTATGGCTGAGTAATATTCCATTGTATATATGTGCCACATCTTCTTTATCCATCCCTCTGTTGATGGGCATTTAGGTTGCTTCCATGTCCTGGCTATTGTAAATAGAGCTGCAATGAACATTTTGGTACATGATTCTTTTTGAATTATGGTTTTCTCAGGGTATACGCCCAGTAGTGGGATTGCTGGGTCATATGATAGTTCTATTTGTAGTTTTTTAAGGAACCTCCATACTCTTCTCCATAGTGGCTGTATCAATTTACATTCCCACCAACAGTGCAAGAGGGTTCTCTTTTCACCACACCCTCTCCAGCATTTATTGTTTCTAGATTTTTTGACAATGGCCATTCTGACCGGTGTGAGGTGATACCTCATCGTAGCTTTGATTTGCATTTCTCTAATGATTAGTGATGTTGAGCATCCTTTCCTGTTTGTTGGCAATCTGTATGTCTTCTTTGGAGAAATGTCTATTTAGGTCTTCTGCCCATTTTTGGATTGGGTTGTTTGTTTTTTTGATATTGAGCTGCATGACCTGCTTGTATATTTTGGAGATTAATCCTTTGTCAGTTTCTTCATTTGCAAATATTTTCTCCCATTCTCAGTGTCGTCTTTTCGCCTTGTTTACGATTTCCTTTGCTGTGCAAAGCTTTTAAGTTTCATTAGGTCCCATTTGTTTATTTTTGTTTTTATTTCCATTTCTCTAGGAGAATGAGTTTGGGAGTGTTCCTCCCTCTG
Organism: Neophocaena asiaeorientalis asiaeorientalis; assembly: GCF_003031525.2. Classification (NCBI taxonomy): domain Eukaryota; kingdom Metazoa; phylum Chordata; class Mammalia; order Artiodactyla; family Phocoenidae; genus Neophocaena; species Neophocaena asiaeorientalis. The sequence continues at coordinate 559,821 of NW_020173678.1, read as the reverse complement.
CTGTATTTTGGAAGAGTTTGAGAAGGGTAGGGGTTAGCTCTTCTCTGAATGTTTGATAGAATTTGCCTGTGAAGCCATCTTGTCCTGGGCTTTTGTTTGTTGGAAGATTTTTAATCACAGTTTCAATTTCAGTGTTTATGATTGGTCTGTTCCTATTTTCTGTTTCTTCTTGGTCCTGAACCTTAATTCTAACATGTACTCATCTTTTGTCCCATTCCTGAGTCTGGCCCCATCACAAAACCTTACCCACCCCCTTATTCCTATTTCGTGACAGTCCAAGCTCCTCCTAACTCTCTCCCATTGAGAAAAGGGTGTGGTTCTTCAGGAAACTGAACTCAGAAGGTAGTAGGTGGGAAAATAATCTCTCTTCTCTCTCTGGGTCCCCTTTCTTACATACAGAAATCTGAAAGGCAAGGTGTCAAATGAAGAAGGGGTAAAGGAAGATGTTAAAATAGTGCTGCCGTGTGAAGGCAAGCCATTGGCTAGGATGGGATACAGTCTACAAATTCCTGATGGGAAGATCATTTTTCAAGCGAGATTATTTATTGCTTGCTCTAATCTCTGTTTGTTTCCTTTCTATTATATTCCATAATGAGAAAACATTTAGTTGGTCTTGCTTAGAAGTTTTTTTTTTTTTTTGCGGTACGCGGGGCTCTCACTGCTGTGGTCCCTCCCGCTGTGGAGCACAGGCTCCGGACGCCAGCGGCCATGGCTCACGGGCCCAGCCGCTCCTGCGGCATGTGGGATCTTCCCGCACCGGGGCACGAACCCGGGTCCGCTGCATCAGCAGGCGGACTCTCAACCACTGCGCCACCAGGGAAGCCCGCTTAGAAGTTTTATTTCCAGTGGAGGATCATAACTGATTCACTTATTGATTTGTTGATTTCTTTAATCATTCATTCACTGGTCCATCACACACTTACTGAACATCGGGTTCAGTAGCAGGAACATGAGACAAAACAAGATGCAGACCTGCCTCCCAGATGCCCACACTGCAAACTGGGTGGGATCTCCATCCTTGATGCCCTTGAAACTTTAAGGTCAAACTTGGGACAGTAATGCTGTGATCTCTACTAGCAATTCTCTTCCAAAGGCCAATCTTAAAGAAGTGGGTTTTTATGAAGACGGCAGCTCTCTGGTAAACTCCTATTCATCCTTTGAAACTTATGTAAGACACTTAGGATATTGCCTGGGATCTTATCTAGTACACGTTCCCTGGTTTGTCCTGTTGCTGTAGGATAACGAATAATCAATCCCCTGGACAACTTGGGTGCTTTGTTGTTTATCTTTCCTTCTCCTCTTCCAGATAGTTAAGCCCTCAAGGAGGGACTGGATTTTCGCATTACTGCACCCCGGCACCTGGGAGCGAGCTGGGAACATAGTTGGCCTGTGATGAACATCTCCAGAAGTGGTGCTGGAGCTGCCTCTCTGTTCAGATATCTCTCCGCAAACTGTCTAGATACCATGTGCTCAGACTTGCTGAGTAGCAAGAGAAGAGAACCTTAGAGGAAACCTTTCTACATTAAGGGACAGTTATTTTCATTTTCTTAAAGCAGCATTGTCTCTCTTCCATTCCCAGCTAACACATGGGATTTCTTCTTGATGGGAACAGCTGACCGTAAATCAGTCATTTCTGCACACGTCTGTCCTTTGTCCAGAGCACTGCAGAGTGGAATCCCTGTGTTTAGGGAGTCGGTCCTCTGCACCTCATTTACTGTTCTGAGCTAGAAAAAGGAGTCATTACCATGAAGTCTGTTATTCCAGGTAACCTATACTGATGCTGCTGAGGTTTTATCAACTGAAAATGAGAGCTCGTGTTCAGTTGCAGAGGGAGATACTCACGGGATGAGGCAGAAATTGGGACATGGTGCCACTGGGTCTCGCTCTCTCCTCCCTGGGTACAGTTCCGTGCATGTTGAACACATGCTCTACTCTTTAAAAAGTACCACGGTGGTTAACAGAAGCACAGTGCCCATCATGCTTCCATCTAATTCCGTGAGAAGGGAAATGCACTTCGACCTGGGTTTGAATTCCTGGCTCTGTTACCTACTTACCTATGAACTTGGGCAAGTTGGTTGACTTCTCTGAGCCTCTTTGCTTTTCTATAAAAGGGTTATTTGGGGGAATAAATGTGATTAAGTACATAACGTGTCTAGCAGACACCATAGGCACTGGATATATGCTAGGTCCTCTTCTGTTTTTCTCAGCTCCTGGGAGATACTGAAACGATCACTGTATAAAACCAAACCAGGACTTCCCCGGCAGTCCAGTGGTTAGGACTCCACGCTTTCACTGCTAAGAGATTGGGTTTGATCCCTGGTCCAGGAACTAAATTCTGGCTTCCAAATTCCTGAATACTTCACCCCAGGAGCTGTGGTCACATTCAGAACAATCTGTGTTACACCTGGATTGGGGTCCCAGTACCCCACTGTGGGCGCCAGGACTGGACGCTGTGTCTCTTTGGGTCCACAGAGGCCAGTTTCCCTCTAAGTAAGTTCCTTGCTCAGCTGGACGTTGATTCAGCTTTTGCCATGTACGTTGACAAATGCCATTCAGAATACAAACCACAATCTTGTCAAAATCATATTCTGCATTCCTTCAAACTCAAATACTGAAATTTATACATTATCACTTTTGGCAGAAACTCAAGTTCTCTGTAGATCTGCTTATGTTATGTTTCTCAGCAAATAATATTGTGAAAGTTCATGTTTGTCTAATAAAGGTTCCTTGTTTCAAAATCAGTTTATTAGCCTGTTTCCTTATAAATGTTTTTTTAAGTTCATTCTTGATGGTTTTTCCCTAAATTTTTCCAAGCTATTGAAGGGAGGCTGACTAATACATTATGTACAATGTAGACAAAACTCTGAAAGGAAAACAATTTAACTGAAATTTAATGACAATGCAAATGTGTTTGTGGTATGTTATTATGTGATACAGCAGTTATTATATGAAAAAAGCAGAAAGTACAGAATGAGCTCTCCTTCCTTTTTAAATAGAATGTATGTACATATTTAGGCATGAAAAAAAGACTAGAAAGGTACGTACCAAACAGATACCAGTGGTTATCCCTAGGGTGTAAAATTACAAATTACTCAAGTTTTTTTTTTTTCCTAATCTTTAATTTATGAATCACCTGACAGGTAGTCTGAAATGGGCATGTGTCCCTTGTTTAACAGAGGGTGAAAAAAACCCCAGTTATTTTAAAAAATATATTTAAGATATGTTCTAATATAGTATAAAATATATTATTTATATTATTAATATAATAAATATATTTTATCATATAAGATATAATGTAAAATATAGTATTTAAAATATTTTTAAAAATCTGACTTTTAAATTAATAAGCCGGATGGACGATGATGTTAATGTTATTTACATGCAAAGAGCTCTTACAAATCAGAGGACTCAAGTGCCTCAGTAGAAATATTTATAAAGGGCCTGAACAAACAGTTCACAAAAGAAGAAATTTCAATGTCCAACACAGGTATAAAAAAACTAGACCTTATTCTATTTTAATATATCTTATATTTAACCACATATATACCTTTTCCAGTGTTCTTTTTTTTAAATTTTTATTTATTTATTTAGGCTGTGCCGGTTCTTAGTTGTGGCATGAGGGATCTTCACTGCAGCATGAGGGATCTTTAGTGGTGGCATGCGGGATCTTTTTTTTTACTTGTGGCATGCAGACTCTTAGTTGCGGCATGCAGACTCTTAGTAGTGGCGTGTGGGTATCTTTAGTGGCGGCATGTGGGATCTAGTTTCCCGACCAGAGACCGAACCTGGGCCCCCCTGCATTGGGAGCATGGAGACTTACTCACTGCACCACCAGGGAAGTCCCCAGACCTCATTCTGAATCAAAGAAATTGGAATTAAAGACAACAAACCTCATCAAATTTTCATTAACTGCTTAATGCTGCTGGAGAGGAGTAGGATGGTAACAAGAGTCATCACTGATTGAGTACTTGCCTACAGGCAGGCACTGAACGAAGCCCAACAGCTTAAGGAAGCTGTACGTGATGACTTCGAAGCCAAACCGGGCCCTGCCGACTAGAAACCCCAGGCCATGGATTCGTGGGGCAGAGAATTGGAACATTAAGACTCCTGAAAAATAGTGTCAAGTTGCTTTCCAGGAGTTTGCATCAAAGCAAACCCTCTCGCCAGCTTGTCAGATCCTACCTTCTAGGAATTTACCTCCCGTCAAAGAAAATCATCAGAATGCAAACAAAAATAAATACAGAAGCATGCAAAAGCGAAGCGTGTAAGTTAAGAGAAATAGTGAAATAAACGATATTATATCCTATTTTGCTGTCCTTAAACATGGCTATTTTGAGGAATTTTTAACGACCTAGCAAAATGCTCATGATTTAGTATTTTAAGCCAATAAAACACTCCAGCCAGATAACCATTTGGAGAAGCCCACAGTTGATAAGCCCCCAATCCCAGGTACAGAGCTTCCAGACAACTTTTTTTGTGTCCTACTCTTAAATATATATAAGAGAAAACTTAAAAAAAAAAAGACAACTGCAAATTGTATAATTAATATCACCGGTATCCATGAAATGAGACTAAGATACTGTTAAAAGAAAACATTCAGAGAACACAACAGAGTTTTTGAAAATTAAAATAATATGGCATGGCAAATTAAAAACTCAATTAAAAAAGGTAAAAGGTAAGAAGATGAAGTTGAGAAAATACCCCAGAAAGCAGAATAAAAAGATAAAAAGATGGAATGTGAGAAGAAAAATGAAAATTAATGATTCTATGCAAGATACCCAACATTTAAATAAAAGAGTGTTTAAAGTGGGGTGGGGGAGAGAGAAATTAGGGGAAAGAGAGGAACTGATCAAAGAAATAATTTAAGATAATTTCCCAGATATGAAAGATAAGAGTTTTCAGACCGAAAGGGCCTCCAAGTCCCAGCTCAGTGAGTGAGACTTCGCCCACACCAAGAACATCATCAATACCTGAAACTAATAAAATACTGTAAGTCAACTATACCTCAATAAAAATAAATAAAATAAAGTTTAGGGACTTCCCTGGTGGTCCAGTGGTTGGGACTTCGTCTTCCAATGCAGGGGGTGTGGGTTCGATCCCTGGTCGGGGAGCTAGGATCCCACATGCCTTGAAGCCAAAAAACAAAACAAAACAAAATGATACCAAACCAAAACATGAAACAGAAGCAATATTGTAACAAATTCAATAAAGGCTTAAAAAATGATCCACGTCAAAAAAATCTTAAAGAGTAAAAAAGTTAAGTTTAGAAAAATAAATAAATAGAATATCAGTCAACACTGGGAATCATGAGGAACAAGCTTTCAGATAGAACAAAGTAGTTTTCACAAAAAGGCTCAAGAATAAGAATGGCATCCAGCTCTTAATAGCAGCCCTAGAAACCGGAAGATAATGGATAAAGGCCTTCAAACTTCTGAGGGAAAATCATTTCCAAACTAGAATTCAGAACTAGCCACTGAGCATGAGGGAAAAACAGACATTTTCAGATGTGTGTGGTAACAGCTTTGCTTCCCGTTCACCCTTTCTCAGGAAGCTACTGAAGGATGTGCTCCACGAAAAAAAAGGAGTAAACCCAGAGAGAGGAAAGCGAGGGTCACTGAGTAGAGTGGGGCTAAGGAGAGCCAGGTCCACATTTTCCACTGTGGAATGAAAACTGGAGATTAGGAAGTAGTAATATAAGCATATTAGTTAGACGTGTTAAGTATGAAAATAATCAGCTAAAAGAGTGAAAATTGGTTGCCCCCGGGGAATGGAAAACTGGAGGTGGAGGTCAATGTTTTTATTACAGGTCTTGGAGAACCATTTGACTGTATAAACGCTGTCCATGTATAACTTTGAAAAGAGTAAACCCTCAATTTAAAAATTCATGTGGGGGTTTCCCTGGTGGTGCAGTGGTTGAGAATCCGCCTGCCAATGCAGGGGACACGGGTTCGAGCCCTGGTCCGGGAAGATCCCACATGCCGCGGAGCAACTAAGCCCGTGAGCCACAACTACTGAGTCTGAGCCCTAGAGCCCGCGAGCCACAACTACTGAACCCGTGTGCCTAGAGCCTGTGCTCTGCGACAGAAGAAGCCACCGCAATGAGAAGCCCGCGCACCTCAACGAAGCATAGCCCCCGCTCGCCACAACTAGAGAAAGCTTGCGCTCAGGAACAAAGACCCAACGCAGCCAAAAATAAATAAATAAATTTATTTTAAAAAAATTCACGTAGATAATATCATTACTCGCTGAAGGGAGCCATGCTAATACGATTTGAATATATTGCTTTCTGATGATCTAACTTCATACAGAAGTAGCACTCAGAGAATCTAGGAATAGCTGACAGATATCCTAGGCCCCGTCTCACAACTATCAGTTGTCCCAGAGGCCTTTGGCAAGTGTTGGGCTGCAGTCAATGGATGCTTGAAACCCCATCAAGTGCCTTAAGGGCCAGTATTCTGTGCTGTCAGTGGAAGGGCTGCCAAGGGGCTCAGAAGCCAAAAACATAAGGCCGAGCTGTCCTTCTCTGGCCACACCAAGCTCTGCATCCTCCTGTGGGCTGTGTCGACACGCTTGTACATGGGTGTGAGAGGCAGAGTACATGCAGGTATGTTTCTGGATATTCTCAGAGCTCTCTAGAAGCCCAGAATCTAGCTGCAGCAGCACAGAAGCCATTATTTCAGCCTGGAGAACTCTGGCCTGAAGAAGGCAACCTAATAGAGCTCTCAAGATGTCACACGGAGGCGTCCCGAGGATCTGAGTGTCACTGACAAAATGATTTTACAGCTGCTTTCATGTTAAAGTCATTCTACTGGATGCAACACTCTCATGGTCTATATATTTGATGCCAACTTGCTGCTTCCTACTCTCCTGTCAATGGGATCAGCTGCTTTTGAGGTCAGCTCCCACGTGAGAGAGAGCTCTCCAGGCCATTGGCTGAGCGGTCGGAGCTCCGTCAATGCATAGAATAACTGTTATTTAATTTAACTAGAGAGTAAAAGAATGAGGAACCTACAACCAAGCCTTATTTTATACTCTTTAGGAGTGAAGGTGCTTGGGCCTGATGTCAGCAGTACTATTATATGAACAAATTTTGAAAAAAGAATGCCTACTGGTCCAGGATTTGGGGACAATTGAGTTACTGTTTACAGAGCCAAGAACTGGAAGTCTGGTCACGCCACAGAGATCCAGGCTATCCTCAGCTACCCACGGTGAAACAAAACGGAATGTCAGGTGTCGTGGACTCACTGCTCTTTAAAGCTGCTTAATCTTCTCACGAGATTTTAGGTTGAGTCCAAAAATTTAACTACAAACTTCAAGATGTTTGGCAGAAATAGTAGATCTAGTCAGCTTCACCTTTTAAAGATGGGTTAGATGAGGTTTTGAATCCGGCTTAGGAATTTGTGATTATACATAAAAAGAAATTCACCCATTAATTTTTGGTCTACCATACAAAGTAGGCGAAGATGAAAACTGTAAGTGTAAAAGAAAGAGAAGCAAATGTGAATAAGCCATTTTATTTGTTAAGTGGAAGAATGCTACAGCAGAAAAATGCCAACTAGGAGCCACGAAATCTAGGTTCTGTCTTCACTCTGCTACTTTTGTTTTGTAACATTGGGAAAATGACTTATTTTTTAATTTTTAGAATGGGAAGTAGTGAGGCCAAAATAAGATCATGCTTCATAAAAGTAATTTACAAAGTATAAGGTACTATGCAAATGTCTACAAGGAATAAATTAAATATCAGGAAGTGGAAAAGGGAACTTGCATGGGCGAGCCTCGGGAGCTCTGGCTCCTATAAATACAATGACCAGGGTTAGATTTAAGGGGAATTTCCAAACATTTTGGACTTGTGCCTTCTTATTGTTGATTTTTAAAATTTCATACTTATTCCACCTTTCAAAAAGTTCTTTTGGGGGGACATACATACCACCGAATTTTACACCAACTGGAGTATGTGTAATAGAGGAGCCCTTGAATTTGATGAGACGGTCTGGAGACTAGAAATCTGAAAGTTGAATATTTGGGCAATGGAAGCATTCAGCAACACATGCTCACAGTATGAGCTCAAGAGTATTTGTTCAGGGAATGTAGGTCCTGATGAAGTTCTACCTGAAGGGTACGTCAGGCCAGTTTAACACCTTGACCTGAGAAACTACTGAACTATATACTCTAAGTTCAAATGATACGTGTTCCAAGAACCATAGTTGGCTTTTGGAAGAAGACGCAACTCGATTCAACATGCCAATATTTTTAGGTTTTCTTTGTTTTTAGAGTTTTTCAACAGACCATGGTAATCGCTCAGTGAAGTTGTTTGCCTGGAACAATTTACCTGAATTCCACAGAAGAGGCTACTGCAGCCTTTTCTGGGTTTGTAGCAACAACTTGTCTCCCCCATGTTCTGTTTCCAGATGGCAAAATAACACGATGCCCCTGGTGTCCTTAGACTGTCCATGCCATGTCATTATCTTCCAGACGCGACAGGAAGTATGGAGGTCGTCATTAGCTCTGATCTTCTGGGATGTTCTAGGAAACTTAACAGGTTGTCAGTTTCTGCTAAAATGTTAAGCTACTTTTGCAAAACTCTCCTGCAAGTGTGTAGTGACATCTCTTTAAAATGCAAGTGGAAGTCTACATGTATGACAGCTAGAGATCACAGATAATTAGTGGAGCAGCGACCCTGGATACTTTAGATTTATTAGGTTTTTATGTCCATGGGGTCCTTTTTTATATTATTTGGATTGGTGGTTCTGACTACAAAAGAAACACAAAGCCACTGGAGAAATAAGAGAAAGAAAAAAATGCATGAAAAGGACATTTCCTTACATTTTACCACGTAGTAGCAACATTTAGGTATATTTTTGTCCACTTTTTTCTATGCATACTATTGTATCATTGTGATTATATTATGATACAAATTTGTATGCAGATTTTTGTCATTTAACAGCCTAGAATGTTTATTGCCCCATACTATTAAAAAATCTTTTAAGGGAATTCCCTGGCGGTCCAGTGGTTAGGACTCAGTACTTTCACTGCCGAGGGCCCGGGTTCAATTCCTGGTGGAGGAACTAAGATCTGGCAAGCCTTGTGACGAAAAAAAAAAAAAAGAAAAGAAAAGAAATCTTTTAAAATATAATTTTAGAAAATATATTTCTGATAATAAGAGAAGTAGAAAAATTTGAAAAATATATAGTAGTATATGGAAAATTAAAATTACCCATAATCCTACAACTCAAAGTAATCACCATTAATACTTTGCCATATTTCCTTCTTTTCTCTTTAAATGCATTTTCTTTTCCATAGCTGAGATAATACTTTTTTTCTTTCTTTTTTTTTTTTTTTTTTTGCGGTATGTGGGACTCTCACTGTTGTGGCCTCTCCCGTTGCGGAGCACAGGCTCCGGATGCACAGGCTCAGCGGCCATGGCTCACGGGCCCAGCCGCGCCGCGGCATGTGGGATCTTCCCGGACCGGGGCACGAACCATGTCCCCTGCATCGGCAGGCGGATTCTCAACCACTGCGCCACCAGGGAAGCCCTATCCTGTTTTTCTTCACTCATGTATCTTAAATACTTTCCCACATTATTAAAAACTTTTCATAAAAAATATTTTTAATGTCTTAAAATGTTCTATCATATCAATATACTTGCTTGTCACATCAGTATGTCATATATTGTCAATATATTTCCTTAAACATTCCTCTCTTTAGTCAAGGCTTTTTCTAACAGGTTAAATCTTTCCTTGAGTAATCCAGGAGTCGAGTTTTATGTTAATTTTCAATAAAGAATCAAATTCACATCAAAGCTATGAAAGACAAAACGGGTCATTATAAATACGAAGTCAAGAGGTAGTCATTCTTAACCACAGGTACCGCGCTGGGCTTTAAATATTTGCTGAATGTACATTTGTTTCTAATCTTTTCCAAAGAGGGTTTGAGATGGTTTATAGAGATACTCAGAAATTAGGACAAAGTACAAAGGTGCTAACAGCAGGCCACACATTTGATCCTGAGCATCCAGTGGCCAAAGCAAGTTAATCTTAAGAGTCACAGTTTCCTTACAATGAAAACCAAGTTCAGCTCAGAAGGGCAGCTTTACCTGGTATCGAGACCTAAGAGAATTCTTTATAAAAGAGTGCAAGCTGCGGGCGTGGTGTTAATGGGGGCTGTACATGAGTCTAGGAGCCAGGGGGTCTGAGTTCCAGTTTTGGCTTGGCCACTGACCAGCAGTGCAAGCTGGGTAAGCCACTAAGTCACTCTTACAGCCTCTCTTTCTGTCATTTAGTGGTCATTTTAAGTACCCCACTATGTTCCACTAAGATTATAAAAGCAAATAAGAAGTTTGTGTCTGAAGGAGCACAGATCCTGATGGTTTGAAAACTCGGCAGAAAGGTTATAATAAAGTTAGAAACAAATCTGTGCATGTTCCATTTGACACCGGTGACTTTTAGGTTAATCCAGACACCAAACAGCACCTCCTGTACAATTCCATTATGTTTGTCAAAATCAATGTCTTGAATTAGGAAATATTAAAATTTTAATAGGATTGAATCGACTAAAGTATCAGTGAAGCAACCATAGCTGGGGGATGGTAATTGTATTACATAGAAAATAGAATATGCACAGAATAGGAAGGTCTGTGGTATTCTCACTCACTTTTGTAATTATAATGTGGGTTGTTTTGCAAAATCTGGTCCAGCAGAGAGTTGTTTTTTAAATTGTACACTTTGTTGGAAAACCAACCCTCTCTTTCTTTTTTTCCCTACATCCACTCATGTACTTTCCTGGCAAAACAGTCTGGCTAAGCCGCTTTCAGTCTCCACCCGATGACCCTACTGTTCACGTTATTATCACAAATCCCCCTTTGCTGTTCCACCTTCAAGTTTAAAATATTCACGTTTCTTTGACACTGATGTTTCTTTGGTTTCTTGTATCTAGTCAATCAAACTTCACAATTTTATTTTCTGAAGAACACGTTCAGATTTTTCATTCACCTCTGTTCTCGCTCCTTGCCTTCATTCTGGTAAACTCTCACTTGGGATTTTCCAATATCTTCCTCATGTGGTCCTCTGCTTCCTTTCCTCCGCTCCCCCTTCTAATTATTCTTATGTACCTTTACATTATTGGCCTCTACGGTGATTTACTTCTTAGAATTCCTTTAATAATTCTGCCATTTTCCAGAGTAAATAACTACTTTGGACATAACGGAAAACTACAAAGATTCTAATCAGGATTTTCCATCCAAGCAGGTTTTTTCACATAATCTTTGTCTCTCGGGCAGGAGATGTCTCATTGGTCGCTATGATATTCTCTCCTCTTTTAAGACTCATAATCCCAATTCACCAGGGATCCTTTAATATTTAACTTTGCATTCTTTTAATTCCATAATCCACATGTATTAGCCTTTCTGCAGTTTTAAAAAATGCTCGATAAACTTATTTAGGATTCAAATCAACATTTCAAAGCAGACTTAACTCATTGGAAACATTATTAAAGCAGAACACCAAATTGGTCAGATTCAAAGCAATATTATTTCTTCTGTTCATTGATAGGAGTTCATTATTTATTTTGCACTTATTAATTTTTTCAATTTATGTGTGTCTGTATGTCTTATATACGGACTTATTTGTTTTGCTCTCCCACTAGGTTGTGAGTCCTGGGGACAATGACCACGTCTGCAGTAAACACTTTCCGGGGGAGCCGACATTCCTGTCTTATCCCTCCCCCATGGCTCTATCCCAGTAGTCCGAATGGAAGAGACCACCTTCTATTATGAGCTTGTTTTTCTGGTCACAGGATTGGCTAAGGGGAAAGACTGTAAACCAGTGTGAACCAATCAAAACAGTCCACTCCTCAGACCACCGTGATTGGTCCACTGAGGGACATGTGACTCAAACGGAGCAGAATCCTATCTCAGGACTTCAGAGAGAAAAGACGTTTTTGCTGTTGTCTATAGAGCCACGAGAATGAGAGCCTGGACCTATGGGGCACACCATCTCCCACCAGAGGAGAAGGATCTGGGAGGGTGGTCGAGAAACAGGCAGAGAAGGCTTTACATCCCTCGTTTTGACATTCTGAGATTTAATTATTCAACTATTTATTCCATTCTGATAGCTACCCCAGTATCCTTTCAATAAATCTCCTCTCATTTTATGTGTTTCATCTGGTTTGAGTTAGGTTTCTGTCATTTGCAAACAAAAGGGTCCTGACTCATATAATATTTAAACTATATTTTGAAGTCCTTGTAGCATAGAGCTGTAAAATGCTAACCCTCATATAATGCAAGCCTTGGAGCATATCTGGCCAATCATCTTAACTTCAAAAAAGCTTTAGAAGAAAACTTTTGTTGCCAAAATTCTTTACATTCTGTCCTGAAATTCTTCCTAATTTGTTTACTCCCTACAGACTTTTGGTTACACCACCTGAAAATCGTTGCAAGACAGAATTCATTCGGTCTTCAAATAAGGCAAACTCCAACCTCCCTAAAATTAAACAGACTCTTATATTTGCTGATTATCCCTTAAAACACGAACTACTGTGTATAAAATAAGGTACAAGGATGTATTTTACAGCACAGGGAATATACCAATATTTTACAATAACTATAAATGGAGTATAGCTATAAAATTTTGAATCACTATGTTGTACACCTAAAACGAATATATTGTAAATCAACTATACCTAAAAAAACCCAGTGATTTGTTTATTGTACATAACAAACATGTACACAATGCTTATTTTGAGCCAGGTGTGTGCTAAAAATGTAGCTCATTTGACTCTCCCAACGAATCTCCAAGGTAGGTACTATTATTATCGCCATATATAATGAGGTAATTGAAGCACAGAGAGAGGGAGTAATTTGCTCTAGGTCACACAGCTAGTGCACGGTGGAGCTGGAATGGATTCTTAAAGTTTACGATGCATCAGAACAAATGGGATGTGCGTTAACCATGCAGATTCCTGAGACCTACTTATTCAGAACCAGGGCAAGAAAAGGTGAGACTACTCTTTAGATTTTTTTACGTCGACCAAAAAATTCTGACCTCTCCTCTGCAAGCTTTAGCGATCTCAAATTTGGTGGAGGATACATTTCATCTTCTTTGATTTTTGTAATAGAATGAGATTCTGCCACATGTGGATCTGATATTTCAATTGTACGGAACTTGCTTCAATAAATAGGACCGAATACATGCCCTTCAGGCATTCACTAGACACCTTAGTCTTGTGCCCCTCCAGCTCATTGCAAAGGAATAGCGGAAACACGTATTTGAGACAGACTTGAGCAAAGGACAGGCTTACTATTCCACACTTCAGCATTTCTTACTCTATCATGCAAGCAAAATACATTCACCACAAACCCACAAGCTTGGACTTCGCTGGTTTGCTTCTCTGTGGAAATACTTTCAATCTCTCTCTCGGTTAACGAGGTGCCATTCAATGGTCAACTTAACTGCCGTCTGTAGTTGTGCCACCCCCATCCCCGTCCCCATGCTTCTACAGCCACTGTTTCTGAGGTCGACAGCAGCCACCTGGAGAGGACACGTGTAGAGGTTAAGAGGTGTTCTCCGGAGCCAGTCCAGCTCAATTCAAAGCTTGCTTCTGCCACTGGGACTTGGCTGAGCCCCCCAGCCCTTGCTACTCAGTGTTCTTATCTGTAAAATGGGGATAAGCATGGTACCCGCATCATAGGGTAACCGTGAGGAATGAGAGGGTAATGCTTGTCAGGTGATGAGAACAGCACACATAGTCCACATCCAATAAATGCTCTTCGCCAGAGTATGAGTTCCATCAAGGGCAAGTTCAAGGTTTTGTTCGTGACTGTGCCCTCAGTGCCTGACATACAGCAGGGACACGAATATTAAGTGGAATGAGTAATAACTCCCAAGTCCAGGGGCGTTTTGGGGCCTCCTATTTGATCTTACTGTGACAACTGATCAAGCACTCAACGGCAGTTACCTCATGCCAGGATCTGTTGTAAACACTTTACAAACACTCTTAACCCATTTAATTCCTGTAACAATCCGACGAGACAGGTACAAGGATCGTGTGCCTTTTACACAAGACGAAAGTGAGGGACAGAGATGTTTAGTACTTTGCCCGACCTCACACAGCTAGTAAGTGGCAGGGCTAGGACTGGAACCCTTTAACCTATGCTTGCTGTTAATCGTTTCTTCCTTCTTGAAACTCGCTTCCCTTCGCTTCCATGAAAACGCCCTCTTTTAACCTGACTCCTCCTTCATTGGTTCTTTTCTTTTTCTTTCCTTAAAAAATTTTATTGAAGGGCTTCCCTGGTGGCGCAGTGGTTGAGAGTCCGCCTGCCCATGCAGGGGACACGGGTTCGTGCCCCGGTCCGGGAAGATCCCACATGCCACGGAGCGGCTAGGCCCATGAGCCATGGCCGCTGAGCCTGCGCATCCGGAGCCTGTGCTCCGCAACGGGAGAGGAGAGGCCACAGCAGTGAGAGGCCCGTGTACCGCAAAAAAAAAAAAAAAAAAAAAAAAAAAAAATTTTTTAAAAAAATCAAAAAAAAAAAAAAAAAAAAAAAAAAAATTTATTGAAGTATAGTTGATTTACAATGCTGTGTTTAACTTCTGCCGTACAGCAAAGTGACTCAGTTATGCATATATGCGTGTTCTTTTCCATTGTGGTTTATTGCAGGATACTGAATACAGTTCCCTGTGCCAAACAGCAGGACCTTGTTGTTTATCACTGGTTCTTTTCTTTCTGCTCATCTCTAGAGCAGAGATGACATTTCCCAGAACCCTGTCCAAAGCCATCACCTCCATTTACATGCTAACATATTTACCTAGTTGATGGTTTCAGTTTCCACCTGTACTCTGATGACCCCCGAATCCATATCTCTATCCCAGGTATCCTTCCTAAGGCTCAAACTTCTGTGTCCAATCACTCACCAGACCACACTCGCATTCAACATATATAAAATAATAAATTTGGGCTTCCCTGGTGGCACAGAGGTTAAGAATCTGCCTGCCAATGCTAGAGGATATGGGTTTGAGCCCTGGTCTGGGAAGATCCCACACGCCACGGAGCAACTAAGCCCGTGACCATAACTACTGAGCCTGCGCTCTAGAGCCCGTGCGCCACACCTACTGAAGCCCACGCGCCACAACTACTGAAGCCCGCGTGCCTAGAGCCCGTGCTCCGCAACACGAGAAGCCACCGCAATGAGAAGCCCGCGCACCGCAACGGGGAGTAGCCCCCGCTCGCCGCAACTAGAGAAAGCCCGCTATCATAGGAAATGGTAACCCCCCGCCCCATCCCCAGAGCCAGAAATCCAAGAATCATCTGTAACTCAGCTCGCCCCTGTACCCTCCACATGCAGTCAGCATCCATGTCCGTTTGATGGTACCTCCTAAGCATCTCTGAATCCTCATAACCATTTCCTTTGTCTTGGTTCTCTTACCCTGGTTTCTCTTACCTCCTAACTGGTTGCCCTGCCTGTACCCTGTACTGCTTCAACCCATCTCCCTTATTGCTGCTAGTGTTACTTGAAAACAAAACAAAGCAGAAAACTCACGACATCACTTTCCTGATTCACAATCTTTAAGGATCCCCCTTTCCTAGAGAAGAGAGAAGAGTGGCTGAGTTCCTTGGCATGACTTACAGCTGGTCCTGTCCACTCTCTGGTTTCATCAGTTTCCCCTCTCACTTGAAAACCGCTTGGTCTAGCAACTGTGAACTGAGGCAGGTCCCCTGGAGAGCTCTATGCTCTCGCCAAGCTGGGCTTTTGCTTCTCTCACCCAGACTCTCTTCCAGCCATCTCCCTGATCACCCTTCCTACTCCTTCAAAAACCAGATCTTGAGAGGGAAGAGATATGGGAACATAGGTATAGGTATAACTGATTCACTGTGTTATAGAGCAGAAACTAACACACCATTGTAAAGCAATTATACTCCAATAAAGATGTCAAAAAAAAAGAACCAGATCTTGAGAACAGCATCAAATCAAATGCATAACACAAAAGAGGCCATTCCTTAATAGATGCTAGCTCCCCTTCCACACACGATCCACCCTCTTTCCCTGGCAAAACAAAGTATTTGTTCTACTGTTTAAACCACTTATGTTTCTTTTAGTCCATTAATCACAATGAATATACATTCACTGTAAAAATATAAACCCATTTTAACATAACTTCACTTTAAATAAACACACTTACATGTTGTTGGTTCAAATTTACTGTCATCTTTATATTAAAATAATAGGAATTTTAAAAAAAACCCTCACAGTCTTAACCTCAAATCAATATTTTATTTGTTCATCTTATATTTAGATCCTTATCCAGGTGCAGATTCTGTTTGCTATGTTTATGGCAATATGCTCTGTAGAATTTTACATTTCACCTCTTCTGTTGACCAAGTCATGCCTGTTTTTCTAGTTAGTTTCTGTCCCCCCTGTTTCTGACTTACGTCTTCTCCATCCCATCCTTCCCCTTAGGAAACCAGTGACAAAGGTTTGGTGTGAATCTTTCCACCCTTTTCTCCTGTTTAATCAGTTATATTTGGGGAGGAGGAAAGGAAGGTTTTGTCGTCCTTTTGGCAAAAATGAGAATATATAATGCACAGGTCTGTTCCTCTTCCTTTTCTCATTTAACAATGCATGGGACTCTCTCCAGGCTAATAAACATAGCTCTAACTCACTCCTTCGGCTGCCTAATATCCTAGGGGCTAAAGATACCACAATTTATTCAGCTATTCCTAGCTTGAAGGGCCTGCAGTTGTTTCCAGGTCTTTGCCACCTTACCCAGTGCTGCCAGGAGCAACCCGGAGCATACATGCCAATGTCCACTGATGCTTTGTTTCTATGGGATTTTGCCCCCCAAACGGGAATTGTTTATAGCAGGTAGGTTGGAGCGTGATTTATAAATAAATAAAAGCACACAGCTTAGGGCCATACATTCAAAGAAGTTCCGTAGATGCTGATAATGATAAGGATGTTTGACTATGCGGTTACCTAGCAGCCTTTTGATGGGAAAAGATATGTTTCCCGGCAACTAGCAAGTATACATCATTGAATGAGAATTTGGTAGGAAAGTACAAAAGACAGAGCCTGGCACATAGCAACTGAGAATCTCTGTTGTGAAGCCAATTTCCTGCCGCACTCGCCAGGCCCTCTTAGACTGGCAGAGGAGCAGGGTTATTACTGGATACCGAGTCCCCGACCTTGAGCTAATCAAACTGCAAAATGCTTTCGACAAACCTCAGCTTTCAAAGATCTTACCAATTGCATTATCTTGATGCTGGTGACTTAAGTTATGAAAGGGTCTATTGAAGGCAGCGTGTGTGTGAAAAGGCATCGTGTGAGGAGTGAGAACATATGTCCTTGGCTTCGCCAACCTGTCAGCATCGTGGCACTTGGAGCAAGCCTCCAAATGCCCATATCTAAAATAAAGCTAATAATACGCCCGTCGCCTGCTTGGCAGTATTGTAGTGAGGAACGAACGGAATTATGTAAATGAAAGTGCTTTGAGGGGGCTCTACATATATTAGCATTGTTAATCTCATTCAGATTCCTGAGTAGGTAATGTACTGTGTATGGTGGCATCTTTCCTGTTCTTTGTATCGCCAGGAAAGAACATATTAGCACTTAAAAGAAGATTATTTTGTTGCAGTCATGAAGTGCCCTATGAAAACTCAAGGCCAATCAATATAAAAATAACAGACTAGATGCTGGCCCTTGAATCCTTCGGCAGATACTGTTCCATGGACTTCTGTAACAATGAAAGTATTTACAAAGCTGCCTCAGTTTTGAACGTTTCATAGATAAATGAGAATAAAGAAATAGAGGGAAGATTCCCGCCCCCTTCCCTTAAGTTTCTATTTTTAACTCCTGTACAGTGTTAAATGCAACACCCTGGTGTTCTTTCCCTAGTCCTGGCTCTTGCCCGTGAAACACACACATGCCCATGAAACAGCCACCCTTGGGAGATTCCTGCCCAATAAGTGTTATTTTTACCGGGACTAAAATATTGAGAAATTGGTACCTCTATAGATAAATACTCCAAATATATGATGGACGGGAATGTCTATGGATGGAATCGCAGAAACTTCCTAACAGACGTGGGGGTCATTCATTTCAGAGGTGTGGCATACTTCGATATTCACTCTTCAGTAGGACAGAATGTTGGTATAAGGAGTTCCAGAAACCTCAGTGCCAGTTGAAGTTTGGCGGTTGGTTCCTTCCAGCTGTTCTTAAAGGTATTCTCTGCAGGGATTAAAAAGCGGTTCATAGTTATGGCTTAAGATTTTTATGTTTCGTTGTTTCTGATTTCATTTTTCTCGTTGGGAAATACAGGAAATGGGATGTGTATCCGGTAGCGAAGGGTTTATGAAGTTCTGCAGAGTTAGGTCTAAACTATCACAACGTTCAACAGCTGGTAACATCAGTGGGGAAAATGGCATCATGTGTGAAGCATGCAATTAAATTAATTAATTATCATTCCTAATGTTTGACCTTTCAACTGGTTGTGGTGGTATCAGGTGGATAGCCCCGGAGAAAGAAAGGCAGACAGACGTTCCTTGGAGTGACTTGGAGTTTCAGACTCTTTCGGGGTCTTGGGAAGTCATCATCTGGGGGTTTGCTCAATCATGCTCTTCAGTGCTTCTGTTGAAGAAAAAGGAGAAAGAGAAGAAACTTTTGAGACTGAAGCTGCCTTTACTTAAAATCCCTTTTCAGTCTAAATCCTTTTTTTAACAGGGGAGATTTCTGTTGTTGATCATTTTACATTCCTTTAAGGATTAAGTGTATTAAAATTTAAAATGTGTAACAAGAACACAGAAGTGCAGTAAATACAAATATTCTCCTCACTTTACCAAGACATGGGGAAAAACGTGATTTTTTTTTTTACTGTTTTCTCTTGGAGAAAATTGAATTTACAGGATAGATAAATTATAGGAGTGATTATACACATTATAGAATGGCTCTTTGATTTTTCAAAGCACATATAGATTCATGCAGACAGCTGAATTTTTAACGTACAGAAATCACAGTGCATATCGTTCAATATTCAGGAAACCGTATTTATCAGGAACTCATCTATTACTGTAAACAACATGGAGTTTAGGAAAAGTGTACTGATTTCTGCAACTTACTTGTGAAATGCACCAAAAAGTAAGATGGGTTGATGGGTGATAGAGGAATGGACAGATTGATAAATAGGCAATTAAGCAAATATAATAAAGTGTTAATGTTAAATTCTAAAAAAAAAAAACCCTCATCTATCGCACAAAGCAAAATAGTCCTATCTCACAAATAGAATTAAAGTTTGAATGACTTAATTCTATATGTATATAACACAATACGAGATAAGAATTAGCAATTACTAAGGGAAGGACGACTGTCAATTATCTTCTAGTCTTTTTCATAAATCAGAGAAAGAAGTATATATTTTTTTCTTCAATGATCTAGAATACGGGCAAACAGCCTAGAAAATGAGTATTATCTAAGCAGCT
Organism: Neophocaena asiaeorientalis asiaeorientalis; assembly: GCF_003031525.2. Lineage (NCBI taxonomy): Eukaryota > Metazoa > Chordata > Mammalia > Artiodactyla > Phocoenidae > Neophocaena > Neophocaena asiaeorientalis. Next base: position 540,357 of record NW_020173678.1, on the reverse strand, counting down.
TGAATTCACTCTGCACTCTGTAGATCTTGACAAAGGCAACCTGAAAGATGGGATTGCATGTCGATACTGAGCTTTGGAAAATCATACATACACAATGAAAAACTCTGTCATTAAATTTTTAAAAGTTTATGACCCACATGGAAATTTTTGATTGTGCAAAACTATGTCTTTCTTACTAATACAAATACATGTACTACAATAGTTTTAGTTTCTGAAATTATATATAGGAGTATTGAAAACTAAAAAGATTAATTGTAAAAAACGTACCATACTATTGTAAAATGTTGGTAATAGGGGAACCTGGGTGCAGTTATATGCAAACCCTCAGTACTATCTTCTCAACTTTTCTGTAAATCTAAAGTTGTTCTTAAAAAATAAAATTTGGGGCTTCCCTGGTGGCGCAGTGGTTGAGAGTCCGCCTGCCGATGCAGGGGACACGGGTTCGTGCCCCGGTCCAGGAAGATCCCACGTGCCGCGGAGCGGCTGGGCCCGTGAGCCATGGCCGCTGAGCTTGTGAGTCCGGAGCCTGTGCTCCGCAGCGGGAGAGGCCGCAGCAGTGAGAGGCCCGCGTACCTCAAAAAAAAAAAGAAACGAACAACAAAAAAAAGAAACTAACAAGAACAAAACTCATTTCTGTTTTATTCAGTTTCCTTGTTCTAGGATGTTTTCCATAATCTGTAATGTGTAAGGATTCAGAGGTAAAACAAATATTTAAATTTTCCTGTAATATTTTCCTTTGGAAAATGCCATACTACTTAACTATTTGAATCATATCCAGATTTTAGTCCAGACCCCTACTTAATATTTGGTTCATTAGTACCTAACAAGACTAGTACAATATAGATTTTTCTTTCCTCTGTAAGAAAAAAACACACAGGAAATTTCTTGTTCCCTATCTTCTCTACTAAGTTTAAATCGTTACAGTTTTATTTATTTTAAAAATTTAAGATTTTAGATTTAAGAGAGAGATTTAATTTATACATTGCAATTAAGTATTTTTCTAATGCTAAGAACTAGTAAATAGCAGATATTTGGAATTGTATTCTACATAGCAAACAATAACAATGCGTGCAGTCTCAGAACAGCTGATGATGTGAACGTTTCTTAACTTGAACTGGCATTTTAAATATTATTTAAAAACGATTCACACTTATTACCGTTTAAGGTTTATCCTTTTAGCTCTTTTATACTTTAATATTAAAGATTTTTTTCTACCCAGTTGAAGACTGTAACAAATTTTTCCTACTTGCTGTAGTCTAAAGCAATGAATAGCACAAGGACTATAAGTGATGTGCTGGTATGTTATCTTATAAATGCTCAAGGTACAGCTTCGGACATTGAAGAATAGATAAATCAATTGACCTTGATGAAGTGTGTCTTCTTTCGTCTGTTCCCAGGAAAGTTGACTTCAGGTATTCCTACTGCTGAAATGATTAGCGTTAATAGCTTTTCCCCTCCATTTTCTTTTACAGGGTCTCTTCATCTTCCTGATATATGGGGTGTACAACGCAGAGGTAAGTCTGCTTGGAGTATCTCAAGGCTGACAGAGTGAATGAGAGAAATGACAGGTTTCTTATCTTGATAACTGAGGAACAAAGTTGGCTTTTCATATGAGTGTCCTGCTGCCCTTCATGCTTGGACTAGCTTATATGCATCCCAGCTTACCATTAAACACTGCCACCCTGAGCAAAGGGACAGCCTCATTTCTCATAGGCGTGGACTAATATTTTACAACTGCCTTAAGTTTTTGAGTTTTCAGTCTTTTAACACTGAAATATACTTGACAGTATTAGAGTTTCACAGTTTAAGTGGCAGAATACTTCTATGTAGTTGCATGGAGTTAGAAAAATACTAATATTTCTTGTCTCAAAATACTCATTACATATTGTCTTTTAAGTTTTTGAGCAGGCTCAGAGAGGCCTGTAAGGATTAGTTGATAATCTTTATGATTCCAGTTGCAAAATTTCTCAGAGAAGTCATTTATTATTTAACTATGATAAGTTATTTGGCTAGAAATATTGTGAGACAATTGACTTGTAATTTCATCATGAAAACGTACCATGGAAAGAAATTAGTGTCATGGTGCTGGTTCTTTTATGAAAGATAATCCTGTGCTTTACATACACTCTTGGTTAGGAGAGTTGCTGGTTTAGATTTTCGCTTAACATGAAAGTGGGTGCCTTGTGTGTACATTAGGCACGGAATAAATATTTGTTTGATTTTTGTTGCTCTTTGATTTCAAGATTTTACTTTGTAAGCTTCCTTAAGAGAACAATTAGTGATTTTGCCTGCGTTTCTCAGTATTCTGTACTGGGGAGGGCAGAGTGGACCTGAGTAGCGTTCTTAGAAGGGCCTGGCAGTCGATTTTTCATAAGTAACATAGAGGGCCAGGCAGCAATACAACAGGGCCAGCGGACTCTTAGACAGACTGAGAAGGCCTGGGGGCATTTAAAGAACATCTGATGATGATAAGTATGCGTGTGGGCGTGTTTTACAGGGCTGCCGCACCTGGATTACACGCGGCTTCCTCTTTCAGTAGCCTTCAGGTAGGTTGGCAGTAAGACAACCTTTTCTTTGCAACGGTACCTCTGCTGCGGTTTCAAAGCAGGCCCCTCCCACAAATGCAGAGGAAAAGTGCCCATTATTAAAGTGTGTGCCAGACAAGGAGGGGTACCGGAAGCAACCTGTCCCAGTAGATGCTGAGCACTGGAGATTCAGGGCACACAGGCAGAACCCACAGCGCCCCAAGCCTCCCCCCTCCC
>NW_020173678.1:447747-537522 GCF_003031525.2 Neophocaena asiaeorientalis asiaeorientalis | reverse complement strand
GTCCTGCACCCGCCGCCGCCGCCCGCCCCCCATCCCCGCGACGTGCTGCTCGGCCGGACTGACGACCCCCGCGGCCCCGAGGAGCCCAAGCCGGACGCGAGCGTCAAGAAGGCCAAGAGGCCAAAGCCAGAATCTCAGGGAATCAAAGCCAAGAGGAAGCCGGGCGCATCTTCCAAGCCGTCGCTGGCGGGAGACGGAGAAGGCGCCGTCCTGTCCCCAAGCCAGAAACCTCACATCTGCGACCACTGCAGCGCCGCTTTCCGCAGCTCCTACCACCTGCGGAGGCACGTCCTCATCCACACCGGAGAGCGACCCTTCCAGTGCAGCCAGTGCAGCATGGGCTTCATCCAGAAGTACCTGCTGCAGAGGCACGAGAAGATCCACAGCCGGGAGAAGCCCTTCGGGTGTGATCAGTGCAGCATGAAGTTCATCCAGAAGTACCATATGGAGAGACACAAGCGGACGCACAGTGGAGAGAAGCCATACAAATGTGACACTTGCCAGCAGTATTTCTCAAGGACCGATAGGCTGTTGAAGCACAGGCGCACGTGCGGCGAAGCCCTGGCCAAGGGGGCGCCCAGTGCAGAGCCTGGGTCATCCAGCAACCATAGCACCGTGGGTAACCTGGCTGTGTTGTCTCAGGGAAGTACAAGTTCTTCAAGGAGAAAAGCGAAGTCGAGAAGCATAGCTGTTGAAAACAAGGAGCCCAAGGCTGGGAAAGCAAATGAATCCCATATGTCAAACAGCATACACATGCAGAGTTACTCAGTAGAAATGCCTACTGTGTCTTCCAGCGGGGGCATCATCGGCCCTGGCATAGAGGAGCTCCAGAAGAGGGTGCCAAAACTGATCTTTAAGAAAGGAGGCCGGAAGAGCATGGATAAAAACTACCTGAACTTCGTGTCACCATTACCAGACATAGTTGGACAGAAGTCCTTGTCTGGGAAACCGAGTGGCTCCCTTGGCATCGTGTCAAACAGTAGCGTGGAGACCATTAGTCTTCTGCAAAGTACAAGTGGCAAACAAGGTCAAATAAGCAGTAATTATGACGACGCCATGCAGTTCTCGAAGAAAAGAAGATACCTGCCCACCGCCAGCAGCAACAGTGCCTTTTCCGTGAACGTGGGACACATGGTCTCCCAGCAGTCCGTCATTCAGTCGGCGGGCGTCGGTGTTTTGGACAGTGAGGCCCCGTTGTCCCTTATTGACTCCTCGGCCCTGAATGCGGAAATTAAGTCTTGTCACGACAAGTCGGGAATTCCTGACGAGGTTTTACAAAGTATTTTGGATCAGTACTCCAACAAGTCAGAGAGCCAGAAGGAGGATCCTTTCAACATAACAGAACCACGAGTGGATCTGCACACCTCAGGAGAACACTCAGAACTGGTTCAAGAAGAAAATTTGAGCCCGGGCACCCAGACTGCTTCAAATGACAAGGCGAGCATGTTGCAAGAATACTCCAAATACCTCCAACAGGCTTTCGAAAAATCCACGAATGCAGGTTTTACTCTGGGACACGGTTTCCAATTTGTCAGTCTGTCTTCACCTCTCCACAACCACACTTTATTTCCAGAAAAACAGATTTACACTACATCTCCTTTGGAGTGTGGTTTCGGCCAGTCTGTTACCTCAGTGTTGCCATCTTCGTTGCCAAAGCCTCCTTTTGGGATGTTGTTTGGGTCTCAGCCGGGTCTTTATTTGTCTGCTTTGGATGCCACACATCAGCAGTTGACACCTTCCCAGGAGCTGGATGACCTGATAGATTCTCAGAAGAATCTAGAGACTTCGTCAGCCTTCCAGTCCTCATCTCAGAAACTGACTAGCCAGAAGGAACAACAGAAAAACTTAGAGTCCTCAACGAGCTTTCAGATCCCGTCTCAGGAGTTAGCCGGCCAGATGGATCCTCAGAAGGACGTAGAGCCCAGAACAACGTACCAGATTGAGAACTTTGCACAGGCGTTCGGTTCTCAGTTCAAGTCGGGCAGCAGGGTGCCAATGACCTTTATCACGAACTCTAATGGAGAAGTGGACCATAGAGCAAGGACTTCAGTGTCAGATTTCTCAGGGTATACAAACATGATGTCTGATGTTAGTGAGCCATGTAGTACCAGAGGAAAGACCCCCACCAGCCAGAGTTACAGGTAAGGTCCCAAGAGTGACCAGGCTGGAGGTCTTCTAATGTAATTTTGTTTTATTTTGAGAACACTGCCATTGGAATGTTTCTACACGATCCTGTTAAGAATAATGTAATGCCCTTTCAATGCAACTTTTCATATTTAGTTTATTTTGTTAGTGTGATTTTAGCTCTGTTTGTATTATGATTTTTAATCAAAATCAATAGATTAAAATAGTTTGACATTCGAAGTGACAATGTTTAGCAATCAAATTTACATGTATAGATCGTCAGGGAATAGCCCAAAAGTTTTAAATGCAAAAAAAAACAAACAAAAAAACCCACAAAAAAACCATACAAAAAAAAAACAAAAGAAAACAAAAAAAACACACAAAAACAAAAAAACAAAAAAAAACTTTGTTGCTAGGATTAAGGTTATTCTAATTGCTTTACTCTCAGGAAAGTGTAATAACGCATGGGAATTCTGTACGTTATCACTGTAATGGAATATCCAATTTACAGATAGTATGATAATACATTTCATTACTTAAGTAAGGGATCGAAAACATTTCAAATTGCTCTGTCTGGGCTGATACGATACACGTGTCATCATTTAAGTAAGGGATCGAAAACATTTCAAATTGCTGTCTCCATCTGGGCTGATCCAAAATTCTGAGATGTTGGCTACCTATATTTTGTTGCAGCTTTTAAATGTACTCTGAACTTCCAAACCACATTCATTCCAGCCTGGTAGAACAAATATTCTTGAATCTTTGATCAAAGCCTGGAATGATAGCTTTAATAATAGGAAAAAAAAAAAAAAAAAAAAAAAAAAGGCTCCCTCTCCTTATCCCAACTGTAACAAGGCTGTGTGACTCCCATCAAGAGTTGATGGGAACAGTGTTGAAGCCCAAGTGGTTGGTTGGTTGCAGTATTAGAACCCAAGTTGGAATTACATAATTCTTCGAAATTTGGGGTGTGTGTTATTTATTATACATGGCCTAAAAACACTGTTCTCTGTCTCTGTGACTACATGTCACCCACACTTCTGGGGGTATTTTGTGTTATTTTTGTTCTTAACCTGTCCTCTCAGAGCTCTGGGCCTTCCCTGTTCCCTCTTCTCTCCGTCTGGACAGTTTCAATTTTACATTTAGGTAATTTGTTAGGCATTTCCTATGCCTTCCGGCATCCAAACAGTAGAATAAACATCCACCCTCCCCCTTTTGAAAAACAGAACCCACACAGATGTCCATGTATAATAAAGCCCCACATGCTCAGAGCTGTGGATATTAATAAGGTGGTAATTCCAACTGGTGACAAAGCCGATGGGAGGGGTAAGAGTGGCTTATTTAGTAATGACATCAGAACCTCTTTGTGAAATTGCAGCCTGTGTAATGTACATTTTAAAAGGGTGCGTTAGTCAGTATTGTACAGGGGTCTTGTAAAGTCATCCAAACTTGCTATGAACGCTAATTTGCCATTTGAAGCCACTGGTAGACAGTGGCTCTGCTCTCAACCACTTTTTAGCCATTGTATTTTTTTTCCTGATTATATTTTTAATGTACTTTGATGTTTATGCTGATGAGTTTTTTATGTACTTTTGGTGATGTTTCGGTCTTACGTACTCTTCTGACGTGGGAAAAGTACCACTGGTTGTTGGCAGTCTTACTGTGTGATCCGCCTACCACAGGCTTCCATGTATAATAAAGTAATCAATATTGTGCAAGTGTAAAACACTTCCGTTATGAAAGCAGTGTTTGGAAAATGAGAAATTATTTAAAATGGTTACAACATACTAGTTAATGTCCTTTCCCCACTTTCCTCCCTTAAGTCTGCTTTACCCGCTGAAGGGTCGCTTATTGTTATTGCAAGGACCTTAGAAAATGTGTTTAATCCTCTTAAATACACTCAGTACTAAAAAGTATGTATTTCTTCTTTTGCTAAGTGCGGCAAGTTCTGTTGGGTACAGAGTACAAGCTGTAATCAAAGGATGGAGAGGACCTTTACCACTGTATCTCTTGAGCTGTATGATTTTTCTCCAGTGTTTTGTTTTATACAGGTTTTGAATTTCTTTAACTTTTATTGTGTGTACTGAATACTGCATATGTACTATTCTGATTGTTTGCTCTAGTTTACTACCAATAAAAGACCTGTTAATCACAAAATTGAAGAAAGGAGGTATCACTTAATATCCAGTCACATTTTTCAGATTTTTCTGTTAACTACATTTCGTAAAATATTCACGTCAGTGCTATAACCTGCAGTTTAAGGACTGGAATGTGTGTGTGTGTGTGTGCGCGCGCGTGCATGTGTGTCTTAAGTGTTTCGTGTTTCTAGGTTTATTATATTTGAAAATGGGTTGAATATTTTCTTCAGTTTGAGGCACACTATCTGGAAGAATAGGAATTTAACAGTATGGAAATTAGAACGTGTTTTACTGAAACGGGGTTAGCCATCCTAAATATTATTCCAGAGAGATTATTTATTGAGGTTTCATTTTAAATCAGATTCCAGTTTCTTTTGGTTCTAGGTGCATCCTTTTTGACTCCAAAAGGTTGTAATAAAATAACAGTATGACAAATGAAAGTGGCCCTGAGCATTCTTAGTAGGGGGGAAAAAAAGTGTTGCTCAGTGCAACAGTGTTTCAAAAGGATGTAAGTATAGATATTAGAAGAAGAGAGCCAAGACATGGGATACTGAAGGTGCGGACCAGGTGTTTGAAACTTAGTGAATATGTTAAGTTTTAAAGATAAAGGGGAAAAATCGTAGGTCTGTGTAAAATCTATGAGAAAACTGTGCTTTGAAATTTAGTGACTACAAACGTTGAAAAATCAAGAAAAACATCAAAGGGTGGAATAGGTCGAGGCTTTGCCTTCTTGGTACGTGATACTATGTACCGAAGTGATAAATTATTTGCATTCAGCATAAACATGGATTTCTCTGTAGAGACGTATCTACTCGTGGTCCCGTATGATTAGGAAAAGTAAATTTGTTTTCTCTTTGCCAAGATTATTCCCTAGATGTAGTCATTTTCTTGAACAAGCATGCTGGGCAGAATCTCACTGATTCTGCATTGAAATCCAACTCCTGATACCTCTGCACATATTCTAGATTAAAGCTAACATTAATTTTGTTTATCTACTGATCCCCACCCTTTCTTTTTTCTTTGTGTGGAATGTCTATATCTGAATATGATAATTTTAAAATTAAGGTTTTTACTTCTGAGGTATTAGGGTATGAGGTAGGAAACTATGCTTTGAATTTCTGTTTTGCTGCTGTAAATTGAAGATAAGGGCTGCCATAATTTAGCAGTCGCCTGTTAGTAATTTGGGAGGTAATCTCATTCAATAATGAAAACAAAAAATGAGAAAAAAACTCTGTAGGATTTTTAATGTGTTTTTAAAAGTTGCAGGCAGTTTACAAATATTTCTACCTCAGATTTAGTTTTCTGTATTACACTCATCAGATGAGAGGGGCATAACTATCTGTACATCCTTGGTATCTCTCATTTTGTAGTTACCTGTCATTAGTAGCATTTAAGCCTGAACTGGGTGACATTGTGAGCAATGTGGCCTCGTGAGGACACGCACAGTTCTTAGCTTCCAAATTCATAAGTTCTTGGAAAATGTCCCTCAGAAAAGAATTAGCTTCCGAACTTCAGTTACATTTTTTAGAGAGAACTGCATCTGAAGACTATCGTTTCCAGAGTTTTGTGGTCTGTGTGTGTTCTGTGACCCATAACGACAGGATTTCGTTTTTGAAGTGCGATGTAAGTAGTGCTCTGGCACCATCCGTGCATCATGTACAAGATTACACAGTAATGGTCCACAAATGCTAAGCGTCCCTCCTGGTATTTAGGAGGCAAGGTCTGGGGTGGTTTGCCAATCTGCTTGTACCTTCTACGAGATGACAAAGAGTTTCTGATAGATTTTGAGCAACAGTCTTGTGTTCCACTTGTTACGTTTTTTATGTCCTTAATAATTTATTAATTAAAAACATTAGCATGAAGACAGCATCTGGTAATTCTGTTGTCTTACCCTTGATCAAAAAAACCTAACAAAAGAAAATCCTCTGTGAGATCACTGTTAGTTTTAAAAGAGACTATTACCGTCAAGAGGGCATGCACTTTTAAAATTATTTCTGCTTTGTTTGTACCTGTTCTGCTTTTTAAAACAAGTCACGACAGTATGTGAGTGTAACTTAAGTAGATCCTATTTAAATTCTTTGCGAACCTTTGGGCCCACTCTAGGGAAGAGCTGCATCGCCTTTTTAGGGTCATGGACTCTGGGCAGCTGATGATGGAATGGATGTCTCCCCATCCCCATACATTAGCAGAAATATATTTGCACGTGAAAATTTAGAAGCCCATGTATATGCTTGCAAGAACCAGCCCCCCTCAGCCCACCCCGCAACCTGCTAACAAGATTCCTAACCTATGGACCCCAGGCTGAGAATACTTGCTTTGGAAGGCTGCCTAAACATTGAACTTTTTATTGTACAGATAACTTAGAAAGTCAATACCTAAACCTAGAAAGCATGAAATATTAATTTTTGATATTGAAATTTCTTGATCTGCTATTTAATTAGCGTCTATGGAATACATTCAGGTTACTTAAAGCCTAGAGTTTTATGATAAGCTGGTCAAATAATGAATAGAATTTATAATTCTTGGCAGTTTCTCATCTGATAAGTACCATCGAGATGCTAGACTTGACAATAGTTCGCTCTTTTCCATCAACAGAGAAATGTGTTAACAGCACATAATAACTACAGTCAACTACTGTGGTTCTTCAGTTACACGGAAGCAGCTTCCCCATAAGTGTACGGGCCAAAATGAAAGGCCACAGCCTTTTTGTCAAGAAGGAATAATTGTGAGTTCTTAATAACATGAAGCCTATACCTCAGGTAGCCTGAGTAACTAGCTGGGTTGAAATACACTGTACAAGATAAGCCTTGTAAATAAAGCATGTTTTGTGTTGAAATAGGTATCTCTTGGGAAATGTAGATAAATAGTCAGAGAAAAATGTAATGATTTGGACCTTATACTCCAAAGGAGAAAATTTGCTCCCTGTTTTGGAATGGTGGGCAGAGGTTGTGTGTTGAGGGAGAGAGGTGGGGATATCTTAGAATGGAGAAGAAAAGGAATCAGTTTTGAAGAAAAATAGGGAATATAAAACTTAGTCCACTATTGGCCGGGGTCCTGGAGAGTTTAAATGATCAGAAGGGTAAAGGAGATCTGTGATTGAAAAGCTCAGTTCTTACGTTGTCATTCTTTCAGTTCAGACTTCCTTTGGTTCTTTGGTTTGGTATGAACTTTAGGACTATTGTGGAACAATTAATAAATAACTCTTAACAGACAACTGTGGTGAACTTCTGTTTACATTCCCAACCTAGGAAGAAGATGGCTAATCTTTGTGTTTATATGTTACATCTTTAGTAACTCAATCACACAGCTTCCATCGGTCGGTGAGAATTTTAAATAACTCTCATAGAAACGATTCGAGTCAAAGTTATTGTTTCATGTGATTAAGTGAATATGCACAGAATTTAGGAATTTTTAAAACAAAAGCCCTGAATCTATGTGCCCAACCTAAAAAAAAAAAAAAAAAAAGAAATTAACAAGTACAGTGTATAAAGGCATACTTGGTTATGACAAAGGAAAAGTGTGATTGTAAAAAGTTGGAAACTCCCTAATTAATTGTTTTTTAAGGTCTGCATTGCAAAATGTTTAATTTTAACTTGTGACTGGCTCATCTGTTCTTTCTAGTTTAAAAATCTTGTTTTATAAGCATTGTCTATTGGAAAGTTAAAAGTTTTAGTTGGGAGCTAAAGTTTTAATCTTGATTTTTGGGATGCAGATATTTAAGTCTGAAAGTGACATTTTAGATTGATTTTTTTTTTTTTTTTTTTTTTTTTTTTTTTTTTTTTTTTTTTTTTTTTTTTTTTTTTTTTTTTTTTTTTTTAAAGAGCGGATTGCAAAATTGAATGACAAGATCAGCAATATAACTGTTTTGTGTTTCGTTGTGCATAAACTGGGCTCTTCCTACAAGGGAGCCAAGTGCAAACATGTGAAAGAGAGCTTCCTCTTTTTGAGAGGATAATGGGTATCCTTGTGGGTCTCTGTGGTAGACGGCCGTGACCCTGAGAGCGGGGACTGGAAAAATCCTTTCTGACGGAGCCGTCTCTTACTTCGTGGCCCAAACAACAAAGGTGCCTGCAAGTGATCACATTAAAAAACTTGATCTTGTACTACTTTCCACTTTTGCTATAAGTAGACCTTCAGTGAACGTCTGAAAATCGGGTTAATGTTAAGGGTTGTGTTGTTTGTAAGGTAAGTTACTGTGAAATTTTATTCCTCTGGATTTGGGAGACAGTCCCGTAGAAGTTACAAACGTTTAGTTTTTTTGTTTGTCTGTTTTTTTAATGAACTCCACTAAGGTATCATAGGTGTTTCTATACTCAGTCACATTTGGAATAGTAAGCTGTGTATTTTTCTTCTAGGTGTTCATGTTGGTAATTTAGTTGATCTCTTAAAGGTTTAGTCTAGAAAACCTGAGACCATTAATTACACTCTTAACATTTTACATTGCTTAATATTTAGTAAGGAAGAAAATTAGGTTATGACTAGATTTAACATAGTTTGTTCCAGATTTATTTGAATATAAAAAACCTATAAACGTTGAACATAGTGTAACTTGTTCAAAACAGAGTATTAGAACTGTTGTGACAGATTTGTCTTTGAAAGCGAAGGAAGGACTTGTGTAAAGGAAAGAGGGAAAAGGGATCTAAGGAGATTAATATTTGTGGGTGTGTTCACTCCGGTCATGTCATTAAAGGGCCTTAAAGGTCTGAATGAGATCCGTTTGGAAGACTGGCAATAGTGGTAAACGGATGTGGGTTCCTTTGGGTTACTGCTGGTGAAACACAGGAGTGTATTATGAAGACAAAATTAAAATATGATTTGAGGAAATTTCTAGAGAAGACTGGAAGAATGAGCAAAAACTTACACCTTGTCACTCTGTTCATTCTGATTTTATTAAACCTCTAAAACAAATTGTTATTTGGCAAGAAGAGCAGAGGAATATTAATGAAGGCTACAAGAGTATTTTTGTTGATGATGTTAGTGTAAATGACCTATAAAAGGAAGGGCACGTTGTGTACGTGTTTTATTATTTAACAAGAAATGATCACTCGGGATTATATTTGGTCATCCACCCAACTGAACCAGTATTCCATCTGGAACTAAAATGCAAAAACATTTTGAACAGTCTGAAGGTACTGTTCGTTAAAAATGTCCGGTACTGAAATATCAGTTGGAATTTTGGCAACTGAATGTGAGAACAGAAATTAAAAATACTTGTAGAATTGCCTTTCATGATTCAGTGATTTTGTTTATAAGCCAGGTGTAAATAATTATTTAGATGATCAAATTCATTCTCACTACTTCCCTCCGCCCATGTACTTGCTTTGTAACAAAATATTCAGAACACAGGTTACTGGGGCTGAATATATTTCTAAAAAAAAAGAATTATATTTTCTGATGAAACACTAGCAAGAACAGATGGTGGGGGCATCGCTCAGCAATAAACAAGATAAATGTGTTTTTAGAGCTATTAAGATTCTGCAGAGAAGGGGAAAAGTTTAGCCTGTCAATGGGAAGCAGCCAGTGCCTGAACGCAACTTGACATGGGTTTGAAAAAACCCATTTCTGATCAATGTGCCTAGAAAATTGAGCTTCACGGGACAGATCCTATTTTTGAAATTCGTTGTTCACATACTGTTTCACGAAGGCCCACTGCAGACCTTTCAGGGGCCCTTCAGGTGTTGGGTGGCACCAGTTCAGGCTTACAGTAAAATGGGAGTCAGAGATCTTTTTTTCGAAGAAAACTGAAAGTCTTCACTTGGTAAAATTGCAGTGCATTTCTAGAAATGTCTGTTGGAAGGTGCAAATTAAACACTTTGAAGACATTGAGTAACACGTGAAATGATTGCTCTTTTAAAAATGATCACTATAGGGTATTTGATCACAGCAAAGAAATCAAAAACTTAGTTTACACTTTGGAAATGGGTGTCAAAAATTCTGTGATTCTCTTCTGCCATGTTTTGGATGAACCTGTTAGGTTAGCTGAAGCTGATTCACTTATTTATAAATCATCTAAGTTTTAGTCACTTTTTTCTCTTTTATAAATACAGCATCACTTGATTTTACATTGGGAATAGATTTTTTAAAAGGCGTTTTGATAATTGCACTTTCCTGATTCAAAGTTGCCTTTTGTCATCAAACTAAGTCGAGCGTTTTACTGTTGCCAGCAGCTCTCGTGAGCAGATGTACTTTTGTAAGTTGGAAACGGTGATGACCAGTGCTCTTCATCTTGGTCCCAATGACATTGTCATCCGCATCGAAACTGGAGGGAGAGCTGCCTGGTCTTGAACTTGGAGTGTCCCCTCCTCCATTCAGCTACTGGTAATCGTAATTTTCAGCTGCTTGTAGTCTGCTGGCTGCTAACTTCAGAGGTGATGTGTATGTGTTGCATTAAGTGTTAAGTAATGTTGAAGCAGAATGACTGTGGAAAAGAAAGCTTTTGCTAATCCGTCACTGAGATCAGATAAGTTCGTCATCAGTATTTTGTATTTATTACTTATAGGGTAATCAGGAATTAAGCTTAATATTTTTAAATATTAAACATCTCAGTGTATTACTTCCCAAACAAGACCAAAATGTTTATGAACACTCATTGCGTTATGAACAAAATGCCGTATAAATCTGAGATTATTTAGTACCGGGGTTCGCAGGCTCTCCGTGCATCTCCCCAGCCTTCGCAGCAGTACAGAGGGACATGGCGTGTATTTTTCACTGGCAAATAACTCTTCTCATTAGCCTTCTTCAGCCCTGATTCTCCTCTTGGGGCAAAGTTGTTTTAGATCCTGACCAAGTGCACTGTCTGGCTGTCTGGGGCCGGGCAGTGCAAAGTGGACCTGCCACGTGGGCATCACCTGGGAGCACGTTAGACCTGCAGAATCTCAGCCCCACCGACCACGGGCCTGCTGGTCAGAAGCAGCAGCAGCGCCTCCAGGGATGTTACGTTTGGAGAAGCGCTGTCCTAAAACTTCCACCAAGGCTCCCACACTTCTTCCTTGGCTTTCCTTTGATGAGAAAATCAAAATCCATCTGATTCCCACAGGTCCTTAATTCGAATTTCTCTTGTTTAGTTTCTTTTCTCTTTCTACTTTTTTTAAAAAAATTGAGATCTAATTGACATGTAACATTGTGTTAGCCTTTGATGTACAACACAGTGATTTGATATACATGTGTATATATTGCAAAATGATCACCACGGTGAGTTTACTTCATATACATCCCTCACCACACATCCTTACAGTCACTAGTTTCGTTTTTAAAAATCAATCCACCGAGCGAACACCTGCGTGCCAGGCTCTGTTCTGGGTGGTAGAGGTGAAAAGAGGACAAATTAAGTGCCCCGAAGTTCTAGAGGGGGAGCTGGGGGAAGAAATACACCATAGGTTGTGGGGTAGAGAACTGCTGGGAAGAATGAAGGGACCAGAAAGTGAGAGTGAGGTGCGTGCTTTTCGGAGGGGAGGCCTGGAAGGGGTGACGTTGGAACCAGTTCCCCAGGGAGGCGGGAGATGAGCCTGGGGAAGAGACCTAGGGTGCTGCTGTTGAACCACGAGTATAAAAAAGGATCATGGTGGTGGGTACACCGGTGTGCCAGTCCACAGGTCCCCTGTGTGCCAGAGGTGGGAGTGTTTTCACGTCACCGGTGGCGAACAGAGCCCCGGGGGAAGGTTACACCTTTGGGAGAAGCGGTGAAACCCCTCGTGGGTCCAAGTCTTGTGGGTTTGTTTTGCTTTTAACTCTAATACCCTATACTATGTCAGATGTTAACGTCTGGGCTCCACAGTGAATAGAAGTAAAGTTACTTCCGATTCCTGGACCTGAATTGCCTCATCCGTGAAGCGGTGTATGCAACACCCACCCCAGGGGCTGGGGCTTGTGACCGTCTTTGACCTGCCAGGTAGGGCACGTGCGCTGTCACACCGGAGGAAAGATGGAAAAAGTGGTTCTCAGCCGGGAGCAGTTCTGCCCTCCAGGGGATGATGGGTAATTTCTGGTGACAGTGCCGGTGGTCACAGCTTGGAACCAGGCTGTCTGCCACTGGCGTCTAATGGGGAGAGACCAGGGATGTTGCTAGACAGCCCCCTACAACAAAGGATTACCCAGCACAGAACATGTGCCCCGTGCTGTCAGGAGGGAGCTGATCCAAATGGCGCCACTATTGGGGTGATTCGGGAACAGATGGTGGGAGCTTCCGGAATACCTCGATGATCTGACCAATCGCTATATAAGAAATGAGCCCAGGGATTAGTGTGATTAAAGATGGGGTGATTTTTTGGAAGAAGCTTTCCTAAAAAACCTCCTTGGGCCTACCTGATTCAATGATTTAATTTTTTTTTAAATTTATTTTATTTTTGGCTGAGCTGGGTCTTTGTTGCTGCACGTGGGCTTTCTCTAGGTGCGGCGAGTGGGCGCCACTCCTCGTTGTGGTGTGCGGGCTTCTCACTGCGGTGGCCTCTCCCGTTGCAGAGCACGGGCTTTAGGCACGTGGGCTTCGGTAGTTGTGGCACGCAGACTCGGTAGTTGTGGCTGGTGGGCTCCAGAGCTCAGGCTCAGTAGTTGTGGCGCACGGGCTCAGTCGCTCTGCGGCATGTGGGATCCTCCCAGACCAGGGCTCGAACCTGTGTCTCCCGTGTTGGCAGGCAGATTCTTTTTTTTTTAAATTTTTTAATTTTTGCGGTATGCGGGCCTCTCACTGTTGTGGCCTCTCCCGTTGCGGAGCACAGGCTCTGGACGCGCAGGCTCAGCGGCCATGGCTCACGGGCCCAGCCACTCTGCGGCATGTGGTATCTTCCCGGACCAGGGCACGAACCCGTGTCCCCTGCATCAGCAGGCGGACCCTCAACCATTGCGCCACCAGGGAAGCCCGGCAGGCGGATTCTTAACCACTGCGCCACCAGGGAAGCCCCAATGATTTAATTTTTAAGCTGGTTTTATTTTTTCTCTCTCTTTTATTTTGGCCACGCCGCTTGGCATGCGAGATCTTAGTTTCCCAACCAGGGGTAGAACCCGTGCCCCCTGCAGTGGAAGCACGGAATCTTAACCACTGGACCTCCAGGGAAGTCCCTAAGCTTGTTTAAAGCCAATTACCCTTTTATTTCTGATCATTGTTTTATCTGACAGTGATATTAGTTAATTGAAGGAACTTCTTCTTAAACTTTAAATTAAAATCACCGATGGAGAGCTTCCCTGGTGGTGCAGTGGTTAAGAATCTGCCTGCCAATGCAGGGGACACGGGTTCGAGCCCTGGTCCAGGAAGAGCCCACATGCTGCGGAGCAACTAAGCCCATGTGCCGCAACTACTGAGCCTGCGCTCTAGAGCCCACGAGCCACAACTACTGAGCCATCGTGCTGCAGCTACTGAAGCCTACGTGCCTAGAGCCCGTGCTCCGCAACAAGAGAAGCCACTGCAATGAGAAACCCGTGCACCTCAACGAAGAGTAACCCCTGCTCTCCGCAACTAGAGGAAGCCCGCAGGCAGCAACGAAGACCCAACTCAGCCAAAAATAAATTAAAAAATAAATTTATATAAAAAAGAATGAATGAGAAAAAAATCACTGATGGAATATTAGAGGCATCTGGAGATTTGACTGAAAGCGGTAGTGAGTCTGGTATATTCTAGATAGTTTCTGGCTCACTGTGATGGTAGATTTAGGCTTATTATGTGGTATTTAGAGTTTGAGATCAGCCTAATTTCTTTAATGAGAATAAATCTATTTGCAGTTAACTAAAATTCCTTATATTAATTTCTTATTTATATATATATTTTTGAATTAACCCGTGTCCCCTGCATTGGCAGGCGGATTCTTAACCACTGCGCCACCAGGGAAGCCCTCATGTTTATATTTAAAACAAAACAGTGAAGGAAGAGATACCTAATCTCTCTTTTATTCCAAGACTCTCTTTTCTTTAAAAAAGTAATCTCCCTTAAAGACAAGTCTTATGTTGTATGTGTTATCTGATAATGCCTTTGTGTGGCCTCCAGCTGGGGCTGAGGAATCGAGTAGCAGTTACTGCTTCAGATCAGCGGCAGCCACGGATGCAGATGGAGGAGGGAGGAGGCCGGTTATCTCGGTAGGAGAAGCGGTTTACACGTGACCTGGAACGCTGGACCATAGGTCAGAATGTCTGTTTTTGGAGCTACATAAACCTGAGGGAGCCTGATTGTCATGTGCCCTGTCATGGTGGGATCGTACGTGCTAACACCCCAAGTACACGTCCTGAAGAACCCTGTTCATGCAGTTCCACTGGCTTTTGTGGTGGTTGGGTGTTATCATTTATTGAACATCTACTTTGTGCGAAATCTGGCATACTTTGCCTCATTTAATTCTCCTGACAAGCCTGGAAGGCAGGATAATAATAATCTCATTTTACAGCTGAACAGATGGGGCTAGGACCCTTCCACCAGAGAGGCACCAGGAATGGCGGACCAGGAATGCAAGCGTAGCTCAGCTCAGACCCCTTCCACCTTCCACAGAGCTCAACGCCCAGCCTGGCGCTGAGTTTCAGGATAACGGACAGAAAGAGCTCGAGCCCAGGGATCCAGAGGCTTGAGTTCTCAAAGCAGCTCCTGGCTCCAGGGCTTCTGACCTACTGTTAAACCATTCTAGATTACTTCTTCCCATAAATATAAAAATAGGTGCCTACTTGGGTCTCAGGAGTGCTGTGACTGTCATAGCAGGGACAGGAAAGTGCTCTGTGACGGGTAGGGCCTGTGGCCTTACTTAGAGGACGTTAACTGGAAGAACTGGGCTGGCTGGATGTATAGGAGTGAAGGGTTTCTATTTTTACCCATTCTTTTTTACAGACTGTCCATGTCTTATTTGTGATTCCGCAGTTAGGTGGTGCTGCTGCTGGGCTCAGCTATTGGTTTGCAATTTTCAGTGTGTATAGTGTATACTGCTAATATTTGCAGTTTGTACACTGGAAAAGGTTTTTTGAGGAAAGCAAAATTTATAACATGAAAAAGTAAATTGTTTTCTGTCTGTGATGTTCAGATTATTTTTGTAGTTTCCATTGGCGTGATGAATATAAAGGAAATTTAGTATAAATATCACCACCTTCCTCATTTTGTTTCCCCAAAATGTAACAATTTATAGAAATACTTGACTCTTCTTGTTGTCCTGTCACAGCATTCTTACTTAATAAATATGAATAAGTAGATAAAAGGAAATATAATTTGCTCAGAAATGGGAATTGTATAATGATATCAGGGTTGTGTTTTTAAAATTTATTTATTCATTTATTTTATTATTTTTGGCTGCGTTGGGTCTTCGTTGATGCGCGTGGGCTTTCTCTAGTTGTGGTGAGCGGGGGCTACTCTTTGTTGCGGTGCACAGGCTTCTCATCGCGGTGGCTTCTCTTGTTGCAGAGCACAGGCTGTAGGCGTGCAGGCTTCAGTGGTTGTGGCACGTGGGCTCAGTAGTTGTGTCTCGCGGGCTCTAGAGCGCCGGCTCAGTAGTTGTGGCGCACGGGCTTCGTTGCTCCGTGGCATGTGGGATCTTCCAGGACCAGGGCTCAAACCCGTGTCGCCTGCACTGGCAGGCGGATTCTTAACCACTGCGCCACCAGGGAAGTCCTGAGGGTTGTTTATATACCACGCAGTTTGATTTGTTTTGTTTTCAGAATAACTAATTTAGAGAAAAAAAATAGAAAATGATATATTCAAGAGTAAAAACTCTAGTGTTTATACAGATTGTTTTTTGAATTATAGTCTATTGAGGAACCTTTTCTGAAGCTGTTTAATTTAGAACTTGTTTAGAGGATGAACTGAGAAATTGAAGATAATTTGAGAATTGTTTGAAATTTTTAAAAAACAAAAATGTCACGTGGTTTTCTACTGCATGTGTTTATAATCTGACGACTGGTTTTTCTGGGACTTCTCACTATGTAGCCAGTTAGCCCGTTTAATCTGTCCCCAGAAATAGGTAGAAAGGAAAACAACATTTGTTTTGTATTTGGGATCTCACTTCAATATTCTAAGTAGGTGGATGTCAAGCATAAAACACCTAATTTAGGAGAATATAGACACTTCTAAATGCAAACCGGTATTTTGTTATTATCTCATTAAGAGGCAGCTCATTTTACGGATTTAACTTGACTAGTACGTACACTTTGGGATTTTTAGCAAAACAAATTGCTTAAGATACCCGTAGAAGATGCATAATAGTATCATAGTTACGTGTAACAGATTTGCTTCACTGTTGAGACTTCACATTTTAACATGCTGTTATACACTAGTCAGTCTTTTGTAGCAGATTTAATGCCATAAACTTTTAAAAAGGTGATTTTCGGTGTTAGCTTTTTAAATAAAAATTTGCCAAAAAAGAATAAATACATGAGCATTTCTAACAGTCCAAGTGTCAGATATTCTGTGCTATTGAATAGATCCTAACATCAGCCAGGTATGTTGCAGATTTATGCCACTGGTCGCAGGGGAGATCAAAAGAGTGGATCAATGTAAAATCAGTCCCTGCTGGTGGTAAGCCAGTTTTATATCACTTTCCTAGTGGGACGGTGTTTCCTTTACATACAAACAGTAACAAACTAGGTAAGTTTAGCGTAAGCTGTAATGTAATGATTTCAGTTTTCAACTCAAAAATCGCTCCACTTTTAGTATTTCAGCTTTAAAGATATGGTATCGCTCCGTAACAGTATTACTGCGTGCCAGGCGCTACTAGCTGCTGACGGTGAAGCTCAGAACGAGACGTGGTCCTTCGTCTTGACCTTCGTTAAGGTCTAGTGGCAGAGAAGGGCCGACGACGCAGGGAGTCATGAGAGGGACGTGGGCGTCCTGCAGGTCCTGTAGTTGGGAATTCACCCCAGGGGCGGGGTCTCGGGACGGGAGGGCTGAGGAGCTGGGCAAGCCTGAGGATGGCCGTGACCGCAGAGCAGGTGGTGCCCCCGGACAGGCAGCAGGACGGGGCCGCAGTCGGCAGGGAGCGTCGGACGCAGGGGTCGGGACGGGAGTGGGGTGGTGGGAGGAAGGACGCTGGGGGCTGGAGAGCAGCGGGGGTGGGGTGACATGAAGGGGAGGTGCCTGGAAGTCCAGCGGGCTTTAGTCCAGAGGCTGAGCAGTCCCGGGCCTCAGCGGTGTGGGCGCAGCTGTGGGGATGGGCCGGACTGGTGCAGAGGGGCCGTGGGAACACGAGGGGCGAGGGGATGGGTGGCAGGCCACTTGGGTCTGGGAGGTTTCCAGAAAGGTGGCAGAACTTGGCAAGGAGGGGAGCCGTCTCCAAAGCGTTCCTCTTAGGACCTGGGACGTGGCTAAGAGATGTCCACCAAGGGATGTGCCCTGAGGCCCAAGACAGCCTTACAGGAGGGGAGAGCTTTCAGGAAGTGTTAAGACGGTGCTCTGAATTCTCCCCATTTCAGCAGGTGGACGGATTCCCCTGAGTATATTCTCTGTCAGCCCCCTGACCCGGTTTGAGCCCCCCAGGCCTCTCGATGAGACTCTGAACTTCCTTACTCTCCTCCCTTTGTCATTTTTGCCCCTGCACAATCCGTTTCCTCTGGATAAAATCCAAACTTCCAGCGAGACCCCGCCCAGCCACGTGGCAGTCACCTTTCTCAGATTCTGTCCCACGGGCTTCCCCTCTTGTCCCCGCAGGAGGCGGGCGTAGGGCGGGGCCGGACCCCGAACTGGTCACTCCATCACTGCCTCATGGTGCTGGACGCGGCTGGGCCCTTGGAAGGTGCTCACTGAATATTTGTTAAGTGAGTGAAAAGCAGCCTCCCCTTGAGAGGCTGTGGGGAGACAGGTGGAAGTGAACAGCAGGTTGGGGTAGGAGAGTTTAATCTGGGATGTGAGTTGCCGAGGTTACAAAGGCAGGCTTTGAAGAGAGCAGTCTGGCGAGGAGAGTGGGAGTGCAGAGAGCTTGGCGTTCGTGGTGTAACAGGCTGTGTAATCACGGTGTCACAGGGAAACTCGGTGTCAACAAGTGGACCAAGACTCAGCGTGGCCAAGCTGCCAACACTTCGCTTGGCTTCAGGCAACTCAAAACTTCTGCAGGTTTAGGGCTTGGATTAGGGCATGACTATGGAATCCTGCCCCACGTTAGTTTTTCATACTTTCCAGGAATACTTGATTTGGGGGTTTAATTTTGATTGGGAGTGGGGAAGAACAGTTTGTTGTTGATTTCATTGTTTCTCCACAGCGTTAGAAGAGAAGCTTTCAAACTTTGCCTGCGACCCCACAGTCAAAAATGCATTTTAGGGACTTCCCTGGTAGTCCAGTGGTTAGGACACGGCGCTTCCAATGCCGGGGAGGCGCAGGTTCCATCCCTGGTTGGGGAACGCCGATCCCCGCATGCCGCGTGGTGTGGCCAAAAAAAATAAAATAAAATATTTTTAAAAATGCATTTTACATCACCTATGATACAAATCGTGTAATAGATACAAAGTTTTCACATAAAATATCTTTGTTGGGACTTCCCTGGTGGTGCAGTGGTTAAAACTCCGCACTCCCATTGCAGGGGGCCTGGGTTCAATCCTCAGTCAGGGTTCTAGATCCCACATGCATGCTGCAACTAAGAGTTCGCATGCCACAACTAAGGAGCCCGCCTGCTGCAACTAAGACCCAGCACAACCAAATAAATAAATAAATAAATAAAGGAACAGTCTCGTTCTTAAAAAAAATAATAATAATAACAGTAATACTAAAAAAAAAATCTTTGTTATTGCCCTCTGATATATTTCATTCGATTTCATCTTTTAAAAAGTGCTGGAAGGGACCCACTAAAAACCAACCTATAACTTGAAAAAAACACTTCTAGAAAGTGAAGAGTGTCCCTTCCCCTGAATGATGGAGTAGCTTACACGTCTGTCTTGGTTTTGTCCCCTTCGGGGGAATGAGGGAGAGAGATGGAAAGGGAGGAAAATGCGCTTCTGTTTGTGACTCTAGGTTTTACATCAATATTTAGGTCAGGTTCTGAGTATTTCTGAATGAATAAACAAATAACTCGGAAGGCCCCATCCCATCCCCTTTTCCTTGCTCTATTTCCAAATGTCTGTTGCAGAGGGCAATGAAATGGAGAACAAGTGACTAATTCTTTTCCTTTTATCCACTTTCTGTCACTCTTAATTGTTTTTATTCGAGGGAAAAATCTTTTATTGCCAAACGTGCCATAGGTATGCCTTAATTGCAAAGTTACTATGCTGTTAAAAGCTCACATAGGGCTTCCCTGGTGGCGCAGTGGTTGAGGATCTGCCTTCTAATGCAGGGAACACGGGTTCGTGCCCCGGTCCGGGAAGATCCCACATGCCGCGGAGCCGCTGGGCCCGTGAGCCATGGTCGCTGAGCCTGCGCATCCGGAGCCTGTGCTCCGCAACAGGAGAGGCCACAGCAGTGAGAGGCCCGCGTACCAAAAAAAAAACACAAAAAAGCAATAAAGGAAAAAGCTCATATAAATCATCCTAAAGAAAGGCAAATTTTAAATGCTTTCATGAAGCCTCCAGAAATTATGGGACAACATTTAGAAGCAAACATATTTTAAGTTACAGCCCTTTAGGTGAACAAAGTCCGTTAAAAGTATGAGCCAAGATGCTGAAGATAAAACTCCAGAAGGTAAAGAGGACTTGGTAGCATTTTTACTTTATTGAAAGAAAGAAAGTTCAATGACTGCATATATTTTTATGTTTCTTTTGTTTTTTTCCTGATTATCAAGACTATGATGTTTATTGCTAAGAAGCTAGAAGATACAAAAAAAAGAAAAAGCATTCAATACTTAGAAAACCATGTAACTAACATTTAGTCGTATTTCCTTTCAGTTTTCCCTATGCACGTATCATTTTTGTCCTTTTTATGACATTTCTGTGTAATTTTAAAAATCTAGTTTGTTGCTTCCCTGTTACTGGTTGTTGGTAATTTTTCACTGTAGTGATGATGAAATATATGAAGCTCTGAATGCCTTTGTGTATAATTCTTTGTACCTGTCTCTGATAATTTTACTACGATTAAGTCTGTAAGTAGAATATAGGTTAAAGAGTTTGAATATTCTCAAGGCTTTGATACTGCTAAATTCGCCGCCAGAAACGTGTGCGTGTGTGCTCACTCAGCTACAGTGTACGAAAGTGCCCAGATGATGCCCACTCTTTTTATTTATTTATTTTATTTATTTTTGGTCGCATTGGGTCTTCGTTGCTGCGCGCGGGCTTTCTCTAGTTGTGGCGAGCGGGGGCTACTCTTCGTTGCGGTGTGCAGCCTTCTTATTGTGGCGGCCTCTCTTGTTGCGGAGCACGGGCTCCAGGCGCGTGGGCTTCAGTAGTTGTGGCACACGGGCTCAGTAGTTGTGGCACTGAGGCTCTAGAGCACAGGCTCAGTAGTTGTGGTGCACACGCTTAGCTGCTCCGCGGCATATGGGATCTTCCGGGACCAGGGCTCAAACCCGTGTCCCTGTATTGGCAGGCGATTCTTAACCACTGTGCCACCAAGGAAACCCCATAACGCCCACTCTTGCCAACTCCAGGTGGTTCTAAGAAATGGTGCCATTTAGATAGAGGGGAAATGCAGTCGTTTTACTTTGCATTTTTGTGATTATTTCAAAGGTTGTTTTCTTAATGTTTATTGGCCGTTTTTCTTTTGTTAATGGATATTGCCTATGTTTCGATTTAATACATCACGTAAGTTAAATACACTGTTAATGTAACCTCCCTTGAAATGGACTAAACTTTCCTATACTGCCAGTTGGTAGTTTAAGTACAGCTTTGCTGGAGGGCAGGTTATGTCAAAAGCCTTAAAATATTCATAGAGCATTTGAGCTCCCAGTTACAATTCTAGGGGTTTTTTCTGTGGGAATATTGTGGATGTGTACCAAGATGAGCAATGATGTACATTCCAGCGCTGTTTATAAGTGAAAAATGGAAGCATTCTAGATGTCCAGACAAGCTGACTAACCCATTCTATTTCTAGAGTGCAATCATTAAAGGTGATTTTATGGGGAGTTCCCTGGCAGTCCGGTGGTTAGAACTCGGCACTTTCACTGCTGTGGCCCAGGTTCAGTCCCTGGCATGGCACGACCAAAACAAATAAGGGAATTGATAAAAATGGAAAGATGTTCAATATTGATTCAGTGTAAAAAAAAAAAAGCTGTAAGATGTAGGATGCCTCCTATTTTCTTTTTATAAGAATAAATGCATGGGGAAAGGTCTAGAATGGTTAACAATGTGTTATGTCTGGGTGATGGGATTGTGGGTGGTTTATTCCCTAAGTCTTTGCTTATCTGTGTATTCTAATTTGTCTACACTGGGACACATATGTGTAAAAATTAAAGCTCTGCAAAAGACAAAAACGAGGTGGCCTAAATTTCATAAAGTGTCCGTGTTATCCAAAACAAAGAGCACACTTGACACACAGTTATAGAGTATATTGATACATGGTTGCTTTCGTTGGAATATTATTATGTTGTTTTTTTTTTTTTTTTTGCGGTATGCAGGCCTCTCACTGTTGTGGCCTCTCCCGTTGCGGAGCACAGGCTCCGGACGCCCAGGCTTAGCGGCCATGGCTCACGGGCCCAGCCGCTCCGTGCATGTGGGATCTTCCCAGACCGGGGCACGAACCCGCGTCCCCTGCATCGGCAGGCGGACTCTCAACCACTGCGCCACCAGGGAAGCCCTATTATGTGTTTTAAAATAAGCTAATGCAAAGTGTCTTTAAACTTACTCTCATCATTTAATTGAAATACTATTTGCTCCATCTTGAATTAATGTGAAATATAAGTTCACCTTCATGATTTTCGGTAGATCTTTGTTAAAATGCTAATATGACAACTTCTGGCGCTACTCTGACTTGCGTTGTCAGTTGGCCGAGATGCTGCCTTTCCCGTGCAGAGAAGACACCTTAATCCAGTGTCCTTAGGATGTGTTCAGAGTTTTTCTAAAGTCTAGACTGGTTCTAGGATGGTTCTGTGTTTGGCAAATAAATCCTATACCTTTTTGAGGCAAAATGAATTATAGAGACTGAACCGGGTTTTCTCTCTGTCTCTCTTTTTTTTTTTACAATTTCTTTTAAACTTTTAATTTTATATTGGAGTATGGTTGATTAACCATGTTGTGAGGACTTCCCTGGCAGTGCAGTGGTTAAGAATCCTCCTGCCAATTCAGGGGACACGGGTTCAAGCCCTGGCCCAGAAGATCCCACATGCCGCGGAGCAACTAAGCCCGTGCGCCACAACTACTGAGCCTGTGCTCTGGAGCCCAAGAGCCACAACTACTGAGCCCACGTGCCACAACTACTGAAGCCCAAGCGCCTAGAGCCGGTGCTCCGCAACAAGGGAAGCCACCACAATGAGAAGCCCACACACCGCAATGACGAGTAGCCCCCGCTCGCCACAACTAGAGAAAGCCCACGTGCAGCAACGAAGACCCAATGCAGCCAAAAATAAATAAATAAATAAATAATTTTTTAAAAAGCAACAATGTTGTGATAGTTTGAGGTGTACAGCAAAGTAATTGAGTTATACATATACATGTTTCTATTCTTTTTCAAATTCTTTTCCCATTTAGGTTGCTACATGGTATTGAGCGGGTTTCTCTTTAACCACATAAATATTAAGGACTGTGACGGAAACTCATTCTAGTTGTTTATAACCTGTGTCTTTAACAGAGGTGATCTGTTACATTCTTTAACACTCCCGGCTGTGCTCTTGTCCTCCGTGGTGAGGAGTTTCGCTCTAGTTTTTGTCATCGCTGGAGCTGCGGCATCCCATTTCTTTTCCCCTCGCGCAGCTATTAGCATTGGCTAGTTACCAAGAGCCACGTGGGTAGCGCGAATGTGGAGACTGCAGCGTGGCTGGAGACAGGGGGCCCCGAACCTGGTGACGAGTGACTGGGCAGGGCTGTCCATGGAGTTGAGAAAAGTGTGGAGTCTGCTTACGTCCTGAAGAATGCTTCGGTAGGAACAGTTCTAGGAAATCTCAGTGCGCTATTGTAAAGATGGCTTGTGCTGGACTCCACTACCGACCAACTTCTAGTAACTAGAAGTCACAAACAAATTGTAAGGCAATTGAATAAAGCTTTTTGTTTGTTGTGTAGCCTCTTCTTTGTTGGACTTTCTTTTCCGCTCTCCCTTAGTTCTGATTCCCTGGTGACCCTGCAGAGCTGCACATGGTAAGGTTTGCAGAAGGGGCCCTGCTGATTCCCCCGGGATGTGTGGTTTGGTCTTTTTTTTTTTTTATTGTTTGGTTGCACTGGGTCTTAGTTGTGGCAGGCGGGCTCCTTGGTTGTGGCATGCGTACTCCTAGTTGCGACATGCATGTGGGATCTAGATCCCTGGCCAGGGCTCGAACCTGGGCCCCCTGCATTGGGAGCATGGAGTCTTATCCACTGTGCCACCAGGGAAGCCCCTGGTTTGGTCTTTTCATTCTGTGATTCCCTCCCTCCATCTCCTTGAAAGAGGGCTACTTCTGATTGGCGCCATGGCTGTTTCTCACTTTTTTCTTTCTATTAAATTTGTATAATATCCTCATATAGAGATTGGTCCTTTAGGGAACAGAAAAATACAAGACGTTTAGCAGAGTGTGGCCACGTGTCAGGGTACTGGGCTGTGCGGGACACACCTTATCAAGTTGAGTGTGGCTAGAATGGCTGGACCTCAGAGAGGGGTTAGGATCTGAACCCGACCTTCCCTGAGAGGCTCACCTCTTCTGTTACCTTCCTTCCGTGATATGGATTCTGACCGAGAGATCTGTCAAATAACAGGTAGGTCAGTAAGTTCAGATTCCCTGAGTGGAAAAGAAAGAATTTTGCCCAACTTACACGTATGCAGTGAGTTCAGGCTTTGTTCAGTGTTCTTAGCATTGACGCAGCAGAGCTGGTGGACAAGTGGTGCGTAGTGCCTGCCTAGCACTGTTCGAGATCCTGGGGGTACAGTGATGAACAGAACAGGTAATGTCCCGGCCATCGGGGTGGATAGCCAGCATCTCTAAGCTGTTTTCTGAACAGAACGTGTATTTATTTATTCATTCATTTATTTATTTATGGCCTCACTGCATGGCTTAGGGGATCTTAGTACCCCGCCCAGGGATTGAACCCGGGCACTGGCAGTGAAAGCGCTGAGTCTTAACCACTGGACCACCAGGGAATTCCCGGTGTATTTAGATAGTTTTATGCATAATTACTCCAACACGGTGCTAAGGAAACCTAAGATGTTTTGGGGACACATCTCTTAAGCTGTCTCAGTAGACAGTGACTTCCCATAAACTCCTGGGCTGGATGGACCATTTCCTGGTATGACTTCTTTCCTGTTTCTCCACTGCTTTTCTTGACATAAACAAAAACCATAGTATTTTCATATTTATTCCGCGTTTCGCGGAACACCCAGATTACTCGTGCTTCTTTCTGAGAACAGAGTGAAATCTGGGTTGAAATGTATGTAAGCAAGATGTGAGATGTTCATATTCTTTGACTTGGTAATCCCGGTCCAAGAATTTTTTTTTAGAATCTAGTCAGATGTATCTGTGGTGTTATTTTTGATGGTCTCCCCTACACAAGAGCTATGTCCCACAGAAGGAGCATTAAAAAATATATATATATGGAATTTTATCAGGTGGAATCTTTACCACTGAAAATTATAAATGTGAAGTGTCTGGTGACATGGAAATAAATAAAGCAAAGAGGACAAAACCCCAAATAGCATGTATACTATGAATGCAATGTAAGATTATGTTCGCGTATGGATCAGGAATGAGGTACTTGGTTGGGGGAATGGCAGTATTATGCCATCCATACTTTTTTTCTTCTTTTATACTGATTTTCCATTAATGTTGCTATATTTCCATTAATGTTGCCGTGCAAAAGTGAAACAGAGCCAGATGAGTTCATACACCTATGCTATACCTGATTTAGGAACGATTATTGTTGTGGGCAAAAATCTTATCTATTATATCAAACCCAGTATATGGAGAAGGTGATGAAAGCAAAAGAAACAGCTGAAAGTGAATGTTCAATCTTCGTAACTTTTAGCTCGACTTTGAACTACCATGGTGATACCATGAAACGTCAGTGGGTGCCGTGTCTGAATGTACCGCGAGGAGGTTGATCTGGTGTGCGTTCATCTAGGTTGTTGGGTCCCACGTTCGACGAGTTGTGTGGATCGTATCAATACAGCCTTTTATCCCCAAGATGACTCAAAGTAGACTCAGACCATGAGCCTAAGACACCCAAGGAACCTGACCATATTGTAAAATCAATCCATAATTCAGGGAACACAAAGTGAATGCACTGCAATTAGTGACGCTAGAATTGAATGAGCAGTAAAGTTAGAGACGGGTCTAGATCCAATTTCATACCTCTGATCAGAAAAAAAGGTCCCATTGAGTAACGTCTTTTCCTGAGAATCCAGATGTAATGAAAAACTAGAGTATCCTAAAGTTACTAGGTTAGGGCAAAATGAAGAAATTTGGGGTCTCTACAGATTCACGGTTGAGTTAGTGAATTGAGTATTTTTACTATACCGGTGATAATTAAGAAACGTGACAGGACATTTATAGTTGCTTGTTAAGTTGAATAGACTTGCAGGTGATGCTATAGCTGGAATCCTGCAGGTGTTAATATGTCAGTTAAAAAAATTTACTCTTAGGATCGTAGGCCATACCTTAAATTTGAGAGCAGTTTGAACCTTGAACTGTTAAGATCTTTCTTAGACTCTATCTGCAATGGGGAGGCTTGGATCGTTCATCCATGGAGAATAAAGTCAATTACTCAGAAAGCCTTTTACCAAATCTTACTTAAAAACAGAATTCTGTATTGTCCTATAGCAGCCTAGCGTAAGCAGTCTGAGAACATGTTTACAGGGCTCTTCCTGTGGTCACTGATAAGGTATTTACCTCGCCCTTGGATCTAGTATTCTTTTAGTCCTTCATTCATTCTTAAGAATTTGAATGTCTACCAGGTACCAGGCACTGTGTCAGGTTCTGGAAGACACTGATAAGCTAGGACAGTGCAGGCTCTGCTCTCCTGGGAGTAGCATTCTAGTGGGAGTAACAGATGGAGAAGAGAAAACAAGATAACTGGATTTTGATAAGTGCTGCGCAGAAGGACCCGGGACCCCGAGCCAGGGTGGGGTGTGGATGGGGGTGCTTTAGACGGGACTCTAGAAGATTGAAGATGCATCTTGGGCAGTGGGTGTCTCATTCTAACAGTCCCAGCCTCTGAGCCCGTTAGCGTGCAAAACTGAAATGGCGAATTGGGGGTGGAGGAGATTAAGGTGGGGTGGGGTTGAGGTGAGGTGCTCCAAACCTGCTAGGCAATTTGACCAAGAACCTCGTGGAACTCGAACATGACTGAGTCTACCGAGACAGCCTTTTTTGCCCCAATTTGGTTCAAATGTAGCCTCTGTACCTAAATTTTAGCACCCAATTTTTAAATACAGTATATATGTAGCCAACATCCATTTTTGGATAGAGCCTCTCCTCTGACTTGTGAAGGGAAGTACGTGTGCCTCTATAACTTCACGTTACAAACTGTGTTTCTATTTTGATGAGCTCTGTTTCTTTATTTGTGCATTTATGCATTTGTTATTCAACACATATTTATTTGAGAACCTACTAGGTCCTGGAGATACTGAAGTGAACAAATAAATAGCCTCTCGTTATGACACTTGATTCCTTTTCTTTTTCTTTCTGACTTTATACTAATATTCTGTGAATGTCACTGCTTCATGTCATATTCGGAAGGCAATCTTTATGTGACGTAAAGAGACGTAGTTTACAATATGCTCTGCCGCTCTTAACCCTTAAACGTATTTAAGGAATTCCCTGGTGGTCCAGTGGTTAGGACTCCGAGCTTCCACTGCAGGGGGCCTGGGTTTGATCTCTGGTCAGGGAGCTAAGATCCCACACGCGTGGTGTGGCTAAAAAAACAAACAAACATTATTTGTATTGTCGGTGGGTGATTGTGTTCTTTGGGATGTGGGTAATTTAACTTTTATTAAGGTGATTTTGGTATGCTAGATACTCAACTCTTTCGGCCATCAGAGCGTTCTTCTTTGTTTGGGAGCATATAACCAGTTGTCCCTGACGGATTATGCGGTCCTGACATATCTGGAGGGAAGATCCAACTCCAAACACTGCGAGATAAATCATTTCCACATTCCTGCTTAAGTGGCCATTTTAGTGCGAGAAGCACATTTTCTGTTGAGCATCAGAGCCAGTGTCTCCTTGACCCAAGGTCACAGCAGTTTTTGAGCAACAGAGGCACAACGGTTTAGGAAAAGCTCCACAGATAAGAACAAATCCTGTAGAGTTTAAAATTTTCCCTTTGAAGAACTATGGACAAAAGCATTCATTTGAAACACTGTTAGTCACATATATCAGTAATGACAACGGGGACTGTTTTCATTTCTTCTTGTTTACAGACGCACCAAGATGACTGTGTCTGAGTTTACAAAGCATTAGCTGAGCGAAAGCTCTGCTTCCCTAGGCAGATTCCTGAGTCCTTAGGAACATTTTGATCTCAAAACAATGAAACAAAACTGTAGAATTCAGTAGATTTCCCCCCATACACTTAATGCTTTTTATAACAGATACACTCTGTGTCTCCTTTCACGTGTAAACATCAAGGACCAGTATCTGTATGAACGGCTGTGTAGGCGGGGGTCCTCCCCTGCACTGTCTGTGGGGATGATTAACCCCTTTTGGAAGCAGCCCCCAGCGCCAGGGGCAGCCCCCCGTCCCCTCCGTCTACCCGAGGAGAGCTGTAGATGTGTCCAGGAGGGCACTGCTCCTCTCAGGGGGTGGACCCACAGCTTTTCACAAACCATGTCCCCTCTGGGAGCAGGAGGGGCCTGGGATACAGATTCTCCGACCAAGGGCGTGAGTCAGGGGTCTTCCAGAGGCGGAGCCACGTGCCTGTATGATCTCACTGTGTCTGACAGTAATGCCGACCCTGGCATCGTCCCCATATCGTGACACTCTTCTTAATTCCTCTTAACGGCTGTGTAATGTTTCACTAGGAAGGTGTACCGGACGTAATTAACGTATTCCCTATCATCGGGCATTTAGGTTGCTTCAGATTTCATTGTGTCCATCTTTTTTTCTTTTGCGTCATCTCTGAAGATCAGTTTCCAGCAATGAGATTACTGTGTCAAAGGGAATTGACATCTTTATGACTCTTGAGCCGCACTGCTAAATTGCTTTACAAAAGGTTTGACCTTTTTCTTTGCGCAACTTTAAATGTGAGTCATCAGCCGTGAGCCAGTGCTTAGATTCTGGGGCAGTTAATTATTATTCCCACATTAGGCAGAGAGAGATGTGTGCACGTCCGAATTTCTTCTAATTGCTTTCATTACACAGAGCTGACTTGTTGAGAAAAATGTTCTGGCTGCAGGACATTCCAAACAACAGAGCCATCACTTTTGGAAAGTTTGGATCAATCCCAATTTTGTAATCGGTTCCCAGAGTCGTTCATATTTCTCTTGGCAGGGATCACCTGTCGCTGTGGTCAAAGGCAGCTGAGTGGTTGAAGTCCCGGGGTGAGTGGGTCAAGGTGCCTATTTTAGCATTAGGTTGGCAGCCTGGGGCCAGGTGTCCGGGTATTTTGAGGGAAGTAGTTTTGAAAAGTAATTTTCAATTCATAACTGCGAATAGCATCAAAGAGTCATATGCAGCCCTTCCGTGGAGCTTCTCTCCCTCTCTTTGTCTCTCTCTCTCTCTCCCTCCCTCCCCCCATACCAGTTGGAGTGTAGTCGTTAGGTTTCAGTGAAAACACATGGATTGCACGGAAGTCAAGATGCCTGCATGCATCACAGCGCCTGTGTTTTGCAGCAAACTGCTTGACCTGGGTTTCCGCCTCTGACAAGCAAGCATGTTGGAAACATGTGGAAACATCCAAAGTCCTTAAGAATTTTTAGGATTTCTGTCCAGTGGGTGACACCAGTCGTGTCTGCCTTTCTGTAGCCAAAGATGTAATTTCCCCATTCACTGGTGCTGCCGTCAGGCAACGGCAGAGAAGAACAGGACGTGAGACGTAAACCTGTGTTTACAGTTTTCCGTTTCCATTTCCGAGGCTTCACGGCCTATAGCGTTAGGACCAATAGCGAAAACTGTTTTAACTCCCTGTGGCTTGAATATACTTAGGTCATCCCTGCTCCGCATTAATATGTTAAACATAAAACCCAGGGAGAAAGAAAAAAAAAAAAGAGCGTTCACTCCTGTCCAGCGGGTTGACGGGAAGTTGACCCAGTCTGCGGGACTGGTCCGGAATTTACTGGCCATGACTTTGTTTGCTGACTGCAAACATTTTTAGCATAAAAAATAGCAATCTCCACAGCAACATCTTCAGACATGAAGACCAATCATATTTTGTTTAGCAGAGCATTTTGAAAATCTAAAGGCAATTTGATAAGAGAGACTTGGGCCATTTAGGGGAGGGTTAAAGGGCGAGAGTGGGTTCGCTCGGGATTCGCTTCCTGTTAGCAATACTGAATTCTTTTTCATTTGGTCTGTTATGAAAGTAATTATGCTCATGTCCTCCTAAG
Source organism: Neophocaena asiaeorientalis asiaeorientalis (assembly GCF_003031525.2). Taxonomy (NCBI): domain Eukaryota; kingdom Metazoa; phylum Chordata; class Mammalia; order Artiodactyla; family Phocoenidae; genus Neophocaena; species Neophocaena asiaeorientalis. The sequence continues at coordinate 507,804 of NW_020173678.1, read as the reverse complement.
AAGGCATAGAGTAAGAAGAGAGGTTGAAGCATGAGGCTGGAACACGTTTGTCTCTGTAGCCGCCCACAGAAGGATTTTCTGTTGATTATGGAAACGCCACCTGGAGAGGCAAGGTGAGGCTCGCGTCCCTCTGAACCTGAGCAGCCCACCTCACCTCTGGTTCTGCTTGTTGTGTGGATTAGAACCAATGCAGTTAAAGCACCCAGCTGCCCTCTCGCCAGTGAGGATACTATATTTAGAGAGGAACCCAGTTCTCAGCTCTCCCCAGGGAATAGCTGCAGGAGGGTGGCCTAAAGGACGGAGACGGTTGGAAGTAGTTTTTAGCATAGTAAAGCCATCCACGTTCTTTCCTCAAATTCAGCTTTTTTTTTTTTTTTTTTTTTTTGAGTGTCAGGCAATAGGAATACTGCTGTGAACAAAACAGACAGAGGCCCTGCCCTGCTGGGGGAGAGAGACAATAAACAAGTAAACAAACATGATTTATTTATCAGATGGAGATAAGATCTCTAAAGAAAAGGCCTGGAGACAAGGAGTGGAAGAGTGCAGGGTGGGTTTGGGGCAGGGCCTTCAGGTCAAATAAGGTTGGATCAGATCCTCTCACGGGAAGACACCGGGGCCTGTCCTGCGGGAAGCGCGGGGGCTCTGAACTGGCGACGAGAATATTGGGGGAAGACGTCCCAGAGAGAGAAGAGAAGAGCGTGGGCAAAGGCCCTGAGGCAGCTGCAGCCGGAACAGTGTCCTTGGTACCGTCACCTGCACAGGCCAGTGTTGTTTGTGGCTGGAGCAGACCAGGAGGAGAATGGGTGGGGACTGACCAGGGAGGGTGTGGGGTGGCCAGGCCTCAGAGAGCCCCTAGGTTAAGATAAGGACATTCTTTGGCTTTTATTTTGAGTCAGAAGGGAAGCCATGGAGACTTTGAGCAGAGGCGTGGCGCATTGCCTGATTTCAAGGGGGCTTTTATGGTGTGATGTAGAGTCAGGGAAGGGGGACCAGGTGGAAGGGGGAGATCACATAGAGCTGTGTTCTCCAATATGGTAGCCACAGGTGACCCTTTTAATGAAAGTTAATTAAGTTTGTTTTTAATTAAAAATGTAGGGACTTCTCTGGTGGTCCTTTGGTGAAGACTCCATGCTCCCACTGCAGGGGGGCCGGGGTTCGATCCTGGGTTGGGGAACTAAGATCCTGCATGCCGCACAGAGGGACCAAAAAAAAAAAAAAAAAAAATTAATATCCTCAGGAATTCCCCAGTGGTCCAGTGGTTAGGACTCAGCGAGGGCGTGGGTTCAGTCCCTGATCGGGGAACTAATATCCTGCAAGCCGTGCAGCTCGGGCACCCCCCCACCCCCCAAAGTTATATCCTCAATTGTAACACCCACGTTTCCGGGGCTCACTTCCCACACGTAGCATCGCTGGTGGCTACTGCGTTGACAGTGGGCTATAGATCATTTCCATGACCACAGAAGGTTCTATTGGACAGTGCTGAGAGAGTCTTACAGGCCTTGTAGGGACTCTGGGTTTGCTCTGGGTAAATGGAAAGGTTTACCCACTGGAAGGTGTCAAGCAGAGGATGAACACGCTCCAAGTTACGATCACTGGGGCCGCCGTGTTGAGAATAGACTGTAACAGGGCAATGGTGAAAGCTGGGGGCTGTTAATCATCTGGATGAGACACGATTGAGTCTTGGATGAGATGGTCCTGCTGGTGATGATGAGAAATGGTTGGTTCGAATATATTTTGAAGGCAGAACCAATAGGCTTTTAGGATGGAATTGATGTGTGATTTGAGATGAAGTGCCATGGGTGATGGTGCGGAGAGAAAGCGAAGCCCAGGCGGAGGGGTTCCCAGGCATCTTGAACCAGGAGGTAAGGCAGGGCCGCGGCTGGAAGGAGGTCTGCGAGCCCTCCCTACTGGAAGAGGTGAGGGGCAAGACGGGTGTGTTGGAAGTTTAAGGACGGTGGTGATTGAGCTGAAGGGAGAAACAGAATACAGGTGCTGGGCAGTGCTGGGGCCCATTTGAACTTGGTGGCCATGAACCCCCCCTTCCTTTGGAGGTTCTCCAGCAGAGTTTGAACTGCTCACCTGCAGGTAAAGGGAAAGGAGATGCCCACCTTCCTCCAGGGCTGATGGCTTCCTGGATGGATTTGCAGGAAATACAAAGGGGAAGGGAGTTTACAGGGTTGGTGAGAAGGATGTGATAACAGATTGTGGAATCTAAACTGAAGGAAGGAGGAAAGTGAAAGAAGCAGGGGGCTGGTGAATGGGGAGAAAGTAGACTGGGGGCTCCATCATTCCTGAGAACAGGTGGCGCTGGAGGTCAGGCAGATTGGAAGGAGAGATGCTTATCAAAGAGCTGGATGTCCAACTCAGTGGTGGTGATGGGTCGGGCCTTTGAAATCTAGGCAGATACATACATCTTCATCCCAGGCTGACTTGCCAAGTCCTGGAATCCATATACTAGACTCTCCCAAAGTCCTAGGATCCTACCCAAGCAGGTTTGGTAACCAAAAATCCAAAGAGCATGGGATCGGGAGCCCAGAGACCTACCCCAAGTTTCCCAGCCCGGCGCAAACTGGCTGCATAACTAAGGGCCTTGAGGAAATGAACTTGCGGGTCCCTCCCGTTTCTAATCTGTGACTCTGTGGCCTCATCACGATTGTAGTCTTTTCCCAAACACTGACCTTCAACGTGGACCCTGAGGCGTTTGCCTGTTAAAATGTGAAATTTTGCAAATATTTATCTGCCGGTACCTCTCAGAAGAGTAAACTCTTGGAAAGCTGCCTTCCGGATCACGTGACCATGCGGTCATCTGAGGGGGTGTGACGGGAATGGTATACCAGCAGCATCTGGGTTAAATGTCCTTCGGGTCCTGGGCTGGCTGGGTCTTTACCCGATTTCTCTAACTGCTTCCACCTAACACGGATTTTTCTTTTCACCTTGTTGCCGCTCTATAGGAGCGCTCCTTCAGCAGAAAGGACAGAGGCTGTTCCTCTCAGAATCAGATGCGATACTGTGACCTGTGAGTTCCTATAGGAGCATCTGAACGTCTCACTGATATTTATTGAGGGGGGATTCCAGGAAGGCAGAGCTGGGCCCTGCCGCCTCCCCCTCCCCCCTCTGCCCCTCCATCACGCTTCCTTCTCTGAGGCAGATTTAGCTAAAATAACCGCTTTGTTTGCACGTTTCCTCCTTTGAGTTTTCTAGGGTCATTAGAATGATCTAACCGCCTTACCTGTTATTTGAATGGGGTGAGCCTCTGGAGGGCCAGGAAACAAAAGGAGGGCGTTGAAATGCAAATAGACCGCTCTGGGTTCCAGTCCCTGGCTGCAAAATAAAGCCAAGGCTGACATCAACGTCCCCACAGAGGTCTGTGGAAAAGGCTCTAGAAAAATCTCACAAGATGTATTTCTTTTCACTTGCTGGAGTCCCAAGGTAGGTAAGAAAAACAAAAACAAAATCAAAACAAACAAAGGATTTCATACTTGGAATTTGCTCAGTGCCAGTTGAATAGCTAATTGTTTCTTGTTTTCATTCCCTCCCCCCCTTTTTTTCTGCCTGAATAGATAATCCTTACAAAACATCTATTCATTCTACAAGTGAAAATTTCAGGAATACTCGATACTGACCTTGGCGAGACTAATGGACCGAGGTTGAGTGATGGATCTGTGTGTGTTGTGGCTGATATGCATTTTGGTGCTTTGCACGCCAGTTTGAGAATATTTTAGCAAAAGGAAAGGAAGATTTGTGGTGTTTTAATTAATGAATACGATGAAGGCTTGAACTTGCAGGTAAAATTATAAGACATTATTTTTATAGCTTATTTTGGATTGCTTTCGTTGCTTCAAGAAAGGGCCTGCTATAATTAACGATGGCTCCCTTTTCTATGTCAATGTTACCACTCACTGCTATGGAAACAATTATTTTTTAAGGGACATAAAATAAGGAGGTACTACAGCCTAGCAAAAAGTATACACTTTATCAGATCCTTAAATAAACTTGGGCTTTTATTTGATTTCTGCTATGATCTAGCTATGCGACTTTGGGTAAGTGATTTAGCTCTCTTTTTTTTAAACTTATAAAACTCGAATGAGAAATACGTGATAGTGAAAAAAATTTGTAAAAGTGTTTTAAAATCCCATGAAAAGGGCACAGTCAGAAACCACAGCGGGTTGGTTTTTTTTGTTAAGTGAAAACACCCGATCTTGTCTGTAAACCTCAATTTTAGTATGTTAGTTTATTTTTTTAAGCCATCATTTAATTTCAGGTGCTTTATGAACGCTTCAATTCGTTAATGGAAAGAAATGCCATTTACACAGGATGGCTGCATAGCAACTTTATTCTGGTAAAATAATCCCTTAAGTCCTTTTATACGCAGCCCCTAACTGTTGGCTTTATAAGGTCAGTCCCAGCTGACCAGCCTCCAGGCTGTGAGGAGCTCATCACGTCCAAGATAGCACCAACTCCAGCAAAGGTACAACATGGAGAGTTCTAACAGTACCCCTGATTTGAATGTGACCCAGTCTGAACAGAGTACTCTTAAAAAAAAACTCACCAGCAATGTTACATGAATTAAGGAGATCGTTAGGTTGTATCGGTGAAGTTTAGTTACGCCTTATTAAAAAGCAAAGGTTGAACGGTGGAATCCCTTCCATTCAGGTGTTCTTAAATGATTAAGGACTCCAACCTGCAGGCCAGCTCTTATTTCTGACTGCTGACTGCTTTTCAAGGAGAAAGTTTTGGAAACTAACATTCCAGTCCCCGAGGCCTCCAAGAAGCCTAGTCCCGTGAAGGCGTAGATTCTATGGGGTTAGCGGAAGCCAGTGGATTTAGGAACTGGGAATGCCAGGCTCCAGGCTCCTGTGTTCCAATATTGACTCTGCCCGTGAGTCATCCTGACCACTGTCTTGTGTGTCCCTCTTTACAGAAGAGCTGAGACTATTGACTTTTTCAGGGGTTGCAAAACACATTACAAAAGGGTAGAAAGTCACTATGCAAACATGTAAATATAAAACATTAGAGGGGGCACCCTTGAATAAAGATAAATGCATTCTGGGGGCTTCCCTGGTGGCACAGTGGTTGAGGAGCTGCCTTCTAATGCAGGGGACACGGGTTCGAGCCCTGGTCTGGGAGGATCCCACATGCCGCGGAGCAACTAGGCCCGTGAGCCACAACTACTGAGCCTGCGCGTCTGGAGCCTGTGCTCCGCAACAAGAGAGGCCGCGATAGTGAGAGGCCCGCGCATCGTGATGAAGAGTGGCCCCTGCTGGCCGCAACTAGAGAAAGCCCTCGCACAGAAACGAAGACCCAACACAGCAAAAATAAATTAATTAATTAATAAACTCCTACCCCCAACATAAAAAAAAAAAGATAAATGCATTCTTTGGATAAGTGGAAGTTTATGAAAGACTAAGGAGTTTGGTTTCAAAAAGAGTTTTATGTTTGAAATTTTTTATTTAAACAGTGTGAATTTGGGTCCTTATTTGCTCTAGTAATTGTGTTGTTTACTGAAAGGAAACTTGCCAAGTTGCCTTACTAGAATAGTTAATTGATTAGCAGAGATCAGACCCCCAGGCGTTTTAGAAAAGTACATTAAAATTTAGGAACCTGACTTTCCAAGAGGGAGATTAACATTGGTTGAGTACAGGGCAAGGTCCTTGGGTTTCTCTAGGGACCTTACAGAATTGTGTGTGTGTGTGTGTGTGTGTGTGTGTGAGAGAGAGAGAGAGAGAGAGAGTGTGTGTGTTAAGGAAAGCGATGCAGGCAACCATTTTATTTCTCACTTTCCCTGGACAACTGTTAGTACAGCTTGGGTTTTTGAATTCTGACTTTTTGTTGGACATCACCTAGATATCTCATTAATAGAGCAAACCTTTCTAATATGGAGCTTAATGTTTTTAGTTCTTTTAATGGTGCAGCCAGGCTCTCGTCACTAAAAAAAAAAAAAAAGTATAATATTTAACCCCCCTTCTTTCAGCCTTCTTTCTACTCTACTAATCCAGCTACTCCTGAAATCCTTTTAGGTTTTCCATCTGTGTCCAGCATCTCTCTTCTTATTCCCAGTAAAAACTGTACTATATTCCCATCACCCATAACTAACAACTGTTATCTTTTTTGTTACATTTGTTTCGGTTCTTTAAATGAATGAAGTGTTGGAGATAAGGTCAAGTTCCCTTTAAATACGAATCCCATTCCCTCCTCTGTCCTCACCTCACGGAGCCCATGTTCGGTTTGATATGTGCTTTTAAAATATCTTATATATATTTACATGTACTCATAATTAGTACGTTGTGTTGTTTCATGAGTGTATATATATATTTATATACATGGGTCCATACCTACCTATTGTTCTGCGATTTGCTTACTTTCACTGAACATTGTTTTTGAGATCTATCTATCTATCTCTATATATACACATATATTGTACATACACACTTGTTTTTAATTGCCATCTGGTATTTTGTGATATGCATAATATCACATTTTATTAATTATTTCATTAGTGGATATGCAGATTGTTAAATTTTTTTCCCTAATATAAATAATGGTTGGGACTTCGCTGGTGGTCCAGTGGTTAGGACCCCGAGTTTCCAATGCAAGGGGCACGGGTTTGATTCCCGGTCGGGGAACTGAGATCCCGCATGCTGCGTGGCACTGCCAAAAAAAAAAAAAAAAAAAGTAATAATACTAATGCTTGTATTACTTTTCCCTAAGTCAGATAGAGGGAATCGTTTCCTTAGGTTTGATGTCTACATCTAGAATTGCTACCTTATGAATATACCCAATTTCACTTTTAAGAGATGGTACCAAATTGATGTTCAGCTCTTTCCCCGAGGTTCTCCAATGCTGGTCGAATTATTTTTATTTATTAAAACAAAGTTTTTTTCTTGTAATGAGAACTTTCAAGATCTAATCTCTTAGCGACTTGCAAACATGCAGGACAGTACTGTCAACGCTGTGCTGTACGTGGCATCCCTGGCAGACTTCTTAATTGTTGCTGATTTTAGGGGGGGACGTGGTTTTCTCTTGGGTTTTCTAGCTTCACTTCCATCCACTCTATTCCAAGGTGCTCCTGGTCAAACTCTGTCGGGGGCCCTGCGCTCCTTCCAGGTCCAAGGGCAGCCAGGCCCCTGGGCAGCTGTTCCAGAGCGAGCCGCTCACCACGTTCCCAGTCTCAGCTTTTCCTTTTCTACCTCTGCAACTTGATCATGCTTTTCTGCGTTTCTTTATTGATTCAATAAATATTTATTGAGTCCGTTGCTTCCTGCCAGGTGCTGGGGGTATAAGGGCGAACAAGAAAGACAATATTTAGGCTGTGATGGAGCAGAGGGTGGGGAGGGGCAGAAAAGAAACCAGTAAAAATACGAACAGGATACCTTTTCATAGTTTTAAGTGCGTGAAGAAAGCAAAATGGAAGAAGGTCAGTGTGATTTTGTATGGTGTGTGCGTTGGGGGTGCGCTGTCGGGGGTCGCGGCCATACCCACCCAGGTGGGAGCCTTAGAAGGGCAGGTACTCAGGGAGGCGCTGTTCCTCCTAAGATGTGGCGTGAGCCTCACTCACGGGCCCAGGTGCACGGAAGCCCAGGGCTGCCCTCGGGGCTGGGTGCCTGGACAGGCTAGGAGGGTGGCAGCTGCCGGGAGAGGCAGCGCCCTTTCACGCGGTGATCCAACCCTCTGCATAGCCATCCCTGAGTGTGCTGGCCCAGAGGATCTTTCTGGATGTCCACAGCCCAGGATGGTGCCTCTCACGGCACTTTGCAAACTGCTTTGGGATCTTGGTGTCCGTTCTTCCCAAGAGCTAATGTGTGCTTTCATTTTGCCGTTTTGTGTCTACCTAGAATGAGTAGGTAGAGGGGGAAGAGGTACAATGAAGAGGAAGACTGTCCTTTCTGATTTTCTGATGGAGTCACTTTGTGTTTTTTCTTTTCCTTTTTGGCCGCCTCATGTGGCATGTGGGATTTCTGTTCCCCGACCAGGGATGGAACCTGCGCCCCCTGCAGTGGAAGTGCAGAGTCTTAACCACTGGACCACCAGGGCAGTCCCTGGAGTCACTTTGGAATGAACTGAGTTTCAGTGAAACCAACTTTCCTTTGGTGGGTCCAAGCTGACGTTCAAATAAAGTGATAAATAAAAGAAATTTAATTTTCCTTAATAATTGGTAAGACCAGTTGTAGGTCTCAACGGGACTTTTCCCACCCCCCCCCCAGAGTTGTTCTCAGAATAACAATTAGTGATTTATACTTAACAGTAATCAACAATCTTGTTTTCGATGCTGTGTCCACTCTGAGGTTTAGCCTGTTATGAAGAAGTGATGGTGTGTTAACTGTAGTGGGGACCTTTCTCCAGCATCACCAGCTATGAAGATAACGTTGTGTAGAGAGAATGAAATACATTTTCCTACGAGTTAGGTCCCTCTATCTTCAGGACTATCTTTGAGTTGTGTGTTAGATTTCTCTTACAGATGAAAAAACTGAGCTTCACAGGGGTCGTTACTTGTCCCCAGGTTACAGAATTAGTGAACAAGTAAGCCTGCCTTTACATTTGGGGCTTCTGACCCAAATGGCTCTGTGAAGCGGCCATGCTTTAAATATTAACATAGCAAACACCAACCACTACTATTTCTAGACACAGCCTTTGTGCTCTTGACCACTGAGATACACTGCGGGTCGCTTCTTCCTTCTCGAACCCTCCTTTTCTTTGACCGTTTGTCAGACAGTGAGAGACAATGTATGCAGAAGGTGAGAGCACGGGCTCTGTCTGGAGCTCGACTGCCTGGGTCAAGGTCTTCCGTACCAGCTCACTGGCTGTGTGGGTAGGTTACTCATCACGTCTGTGGTTGGGTTTCCTTATTTTTAAGGTGGGGATAATAACAGTATCGACGTCCTTGGGTTCTTATAAGGATTAAAGGGGATAATACACAAAAGGCCTAGAAGGAGCCTTGAATCTGGGGAGCTCTCAGGCGATGTTTGCGTATCTCAGGTCTCAGCTCACACATCCAGGCTTCTCCTGGTGCAGGAGCCTCCCCCGGGCACCGGACACCCCTGCCCTCCGCCTGCACCCCACCTTCCTGCCACTTGGAGGTCCCCCCACCCCCGCACCTGGGGCTTGTCTGCTCCTTTGGGCCTTGGGCTCCAGGGCAGCACCTGGCTTGCAGCTGGCCCTCAGTGCGTGCTTGTTGAGTGGCTCTCTGTTTGCTGTGTTGGTTTCCCGTCCATAGGCTCTAGGAAATCCTGGCCCCTGAAACTCCATTCCCAAAGCTCCAGATATGATCCCGAATGACTCGTGAGTCTCCTCTTCTAGCCCTGACCCCTCTTTCCCCCTGTCTTTCCAGCTAACCATTAATAAAGCAAAATCCTGTAGGCCTCCCCAGCTCAGCCTGTTCTAAACCAAGCACCCCCACCCCACCCCGCCCCGCCCCACCCCGCCTTCTGTTTCAGGCCATCCCCAGCCTGGCTGACCACCACGTGGGTCTTCACCCACCCGTGGAGAAGCCTGGGAGAAAACCTGGACTCTTCCCTTCTCTGTCAGCCACGCAGGTGTGCCCGGGATGCAGGCTGGAGGTCTGGAGCCAGCTTTTGGCCGGCCTCCTGACTCCTGAGCTCACGCCCTGACCTCAGACATTCTTCTCCAGCCTCAGGGTCACGACCCCCAGTTTGGCCCCAGTAGTCGCAACAAATTTCCACCTGATGTCTCAGACCCTGTGCCTCTCACGCGGCCCCTTCTCCTCCACCCTGTGACAAGTCTTCAGTATCTTACTGACATACAACTTTAGTCCTATGACTCTGCTCTTAGAAACCATGGTTGGTTCCCTTTGCATCTTTTAGTCCAAACTCCGCATGTCGCGTGAAGCCCCTCCTCAGTCTTTTCCTTCTCTCCCCTCTCCTGCCCGGCTGCACCTCTGCCCTCAGGTCTCCTGCTAGACCAGGTGAAGAGGCGGGCGCAGCACGGGCCACGCGGGGCCTAGAGCACCCTCCCTCCCCTTTGCCTACTGACATCTTTTCGTCCTTCAACATTCAGCTCACAAGCCACATCCTCTGCGAAGCCTTTCAAAGAGGGCTCCCAGCAGCCCGTCTCACCAAGGCGCCGGGGGCCCATCATCTGGGGGAACCCGTTTCTCAATCAGAAGGGCAGTTCCCACAGCCCCCGGAGACAGAAGGTTGGACCAGGCCCAGGAGAACCACAGGAGATCGTTCCCTTTTGCCCCTCTCCGCCCCGTGAAGGGGACGGGAAGGCCCTTCCCAGGCAGGGAGTTGTCGGCTTTCTCCGAGTCTGCCCAGGCTGGCCCGATGCCCAACGCAACCAGTGTTTGCCAAATGTATAAGGATGACACCAGACCAGAGAGCCTAAGATTTGAATGGATCCAACTCTCAGGTGTAAATTCCTCCAACCAACCAACCAACCAACAGACCAGTAGAAGCCCTTGGTTGAAATCTTGGCTTTATCACTAGAACAATTTGCTTCTCTTAGCCTCCGCTTCCTCGTCTGTAAAATGGGGATAAAACCTCCAGGGGTGGCTGAGAAGATTGTAGGAGCTAATGGAAGGATATTAGCCAGCGTGGGGCCTGGCTAAGGAGTCTTTGTTTCAGACAAAGATAATGTGTAGCTCATCGCTCTAAACAGGACCTGGGAGACAAGATCATGTCCTAAAATAACTTTTTAAAGTTACAATTTCATTGGGAATTTTAAAAGTTAAGACAGTTAAGAATGTCACTAATATTTACAACAGCTTTCCCCTAAGAAGATGCATTCAGCTACATCTTAAAGTACTCTTTGACTTTTCACCATACAATTAGCAGTTGGGCTGGGGGTGGCGGGTGTGATCCACCGCTTGTTTTGCTGCACTTTTGTGTTTTATCAGCTCTGTTTGATCGCAGACCCAGCCGGGCATAAGGGTCACTTGGGCGAGTGTTTTAGAGATTCCTGGGCCCTACCCCACACCTACTGAATCACAGCAGGGAGCCGGAAGGGGACCGTAAATCTATATTAATAAAAACCTCCTTTGTGGTTTTGATCATCTGCGAGGTTTGGGAACCACTAACACATATGCCACTAGAAAAGCCTAGGGTTCAATGTTCTCGGCTTTATAGTCTGTGTAATTAAAAAAAAAAAAAAAAAACTAGTTTATTTGCCTTTTCGTAAACAAGATTCGATCTCTCCAGGCCTGTTTTATCTTAACTGTTTATCCTGCTGGTGGAAAAAACTGGCTCCACTTCAACAATAGGAGAAGGAAAGGTGCAAACCTCACCGTCTTCCCAACATTTTTAGCACCAGGGGGCTATTTCCCCCGCGTCCTACTGGGGCAATTTAAATGCTAATGCAGTTAAGTCCAACAATCGTTTTAGCAATCAGATTAGAATTGTTTTTTATGAAAATCTTATTTCTCTTTTCTCCGTTCTATATTTATTTTATTCTATTCTATTTTTTTTTTGCTAGAGAGGCGTATGTTTCGATTCTTTGACATTTCAAACCTTAAATTAAAAAACAAAAGATCCCACCCTGATATCTTCTCAGCAGTATTTGCAAGAGGACAGGAAGGGATCCACCCTGTAAACCTGAGGTCTGCAGTTTGAATGTGCTTTGTCACCTGGTCTTTGCTGAGTCAAATGTTTTGCACCCAGGAAAAGTACTGCAGACAAACTGTGAGCTGGTATGTGGCTAATTTAAATGCCAGTAAGAAAACTGGAAAGGGCTGATGCATCGATACAGAGTAACTTAGTATTAACTTTAAAACTTGTCTTTGGAGATTTCTAACAGCCTGGTAAGTGCTCTTTCTGCTTGGTAATGTGTTGGTGAAATTCTTTAAATACTTCTTCCCGTTCTTAGAAAGGGAAAACAAATATAAATGGTATAGCAGTTGTCTTGTGTGGTTTAGAGAACAGGAGAAAATTCGTCTTGGCCATTATTCTGAAGTTTTGCATAATTAAGCTTCTTGAATTAGTTTGAAATAAGTAATCACAAACAAACAAAATATAGTAGTGAACCAGATATTGATAGCTGATGTCTAACTGTAGTTGAGCTTTTCGGAAGTCTGTTTTCCTATTTTGATCATGTAGTGGGAGAGCCCGTGAGCAGGTATGACTACAAATGTACTAACAGCGGAAGTGGCAGGAAGCTGCAGTTTCCTTCGAACCAGAAGGAAAGTTTATAGAACTCCTGATGGAAACGTGGACTACAGATGGAGATAAAAGTCGGAATAATTTGTATTTGTAAGTGCTATTTTATTTTCACACTCTAAAGGTGGTTCCTTTAAAGTTAGTATCTGGGACTAAAGAGAGTGCAAACATTCCAGGAAGTCAGAAATGTCTGTTCACCGGTATTAACCAACACCCTAAAGTCATTTCACAAGGTGGAAATTTACTATGGGGCCAGTTTACGTGGTCATCCTCCAGCGTGTTTGCGTCACGAGTCGGGAGCGGCCGCTGGTCTCTGCGTGGCTGAGCCCTGGTGACCAGTGTCCCTGAACCCATCTGTGAAGCGACACAGGCACTGCCCTGTGTGCCTGCTTCTTACGCCGGCCACGGTGCCAGGTGCCTCCACCGCCTTCTCCATCCTGGCCTCAGTCACCTACAGAGGTGCAACTTGTACATTTTTTTCCTGTTTTTTTTTTTTTTTTTGGCTGCACCCTTTGGCATGCGGGATCTCAGTTCCCCAACCAGGGATCGAACCCTTGAACCCTGCATGGAGCGTGGAGTCTTAACCACTGGACCACCAGGGAAGTCCCGAGCAGCTTGTACTTTTACCTTCAAGCCGAGTGTATGAAAACTCAGAGATTAAATCATACCCACTCAGAGACTAAATCTACCACCTCGCCGTGGTAGAGTGAGAGTTTGCACCTAGGCAGGACCCTAAGCCCTGATGTCCCCATGGAGAGCGCCTCTAGCTCGTAAACGTGACTACTCACCGGCCAGTAACGTTAAAATATGGGAAGAACGTCCTCAGTGGGTTGGAATCCTCGCTTTCTCTCAGTGAGAAATTTAGGGGGAAAGGGCAGAAGAGCTGCAAACAGCCACCCAGGAGGCCGGAGGGGCTCAGAGAAAGATTCTAACTCAGTGAGTTTTCTGCTCAGAACTAGTGTGTAATTCACAGGGCTGAAGACGTGAACTGGATTGAAAATCTGCTGTGTTTTTTTCCCAGCTTAGGTTGATGGCCATAATACAATGACTTGGCATTAAGAGAACAAACAAACAAAAACCCTAGGCTACCTGCCTTTCATTTGACTCCGTCTGGAACCAGAGGCAAGCAGATACTGCCACAGGCAGGGCAAGGACGCGGAGTGCCAGCGGTCAGGCGGGCCTGACCCGGTGCAGACGGGCGTCAGGCAGACACGGCTCTGAGTCTCAGTGGTTAGGAGCCTGGTGAGCTGGGACAGTTGATTTGACGCCTGTGAAATTTGGATGGTTTCTTCACAGGTCCTAGCGTGGGCTGGAGGAGACACGCAGCAAGGTGGATGTTCTCCTCTCACGTCCTCAGAGGCCCAGGTATGACCAGTCCCGAGACAGAGCATCCCGGGAGAGCCTTGGAGGAGAGGGATGCTCTGAGGCAGGTGCTTGTATCTGAGTCCGTGGTCAGCTCAGGGCGGAGCTCCTTGAGAAGATGAGATGTGAGCAAAGAGCCGAAGTCGTGGCGTGAGTTACCCGTGCGGGGGTCTCGGTGGGAGAGGTTTCCAGGCAGAGGAAACGGCTGAGGCAAAACAGGAAATTGCCTACTGGCAAGATTTAAGAAGAACAAGGGACGCAGTGTGGCTGGAACAGAGTGAGTGAGGCGGAAAGTAGTAGAGGGTGAGGTCAGAGAGGCCAGGCAGTCAGACTGTTCTCCAGGACTGTTACTACGAGGGCAATATGGAGTCTCTGCTGGGCTTTGAGCTGAGGAGGTGATGAGGTTTTCAAAAGATCACTCAGATGGCTTGTGCTGAGAATCAAGCCTGAAGCAGGGAGGCCCGTTAGGAGAGGAGCCGGGGCAGTAATCCTGGCAGGAGAGGGGGAGGGATCTGACCGGGGCTCGTGACAGCAGAGGGGGTGAGAAGTGATCAGGTCCTGGGTATGTTTTGAAGGTGGAGCCAGCGGGATTTCTCAGCGGCTAGACGTGGGATGTTTCAGGCATGAGCATCTGTGGGGATGGAGTGTGCCAACACGTGGAATGGGGAAGGAGATGTAGATGCAGGTCTGCGGGGAGACCAGGACTTCGTCTGTGTCCACGTTGAGATGCCCCCTGGGCATCCAGGTGGGAAGGGAGGGGTCTGTCTGGTGACACACATTTGGAAATTATCAACATATAAATGTTTAAAGCCTGGAGACTTAACAGAGACTGCTAAGGGGGTGTGGATAGAGAAGAGAAGGGGTCAAAGGGCTGGGCTTTGGAGCATGCCAACCCTGAGGGTCCTGGAAGAACAGTGGAGTCAGCAGAGGAGACTTGAGACGGGGCTCCCAGAGAGCTCGTGGGCAAGAGGAGGCGGGGAGACTGGACGTGAGGCTGGAGGACAGGCGTCCCCAACTTGCAGTGGATGTGGACGCTCAATGTAAGACTTTGGTTGTTTCTTTCAAGGTGATGGCGGCTGGGTGTACTGAGACCTTGCTCTCATTTGCCATGTGTGGGGCACTTCGCTAAGCACATGACATACCTTTAATCAATCTTTATACATGCCCTGTAAGAAAGGGAGTGTCCTTATCTTCTGTAGTTGAGGGAACTGGCTCCGAGGGGTCAGAGATGTCACTCAAGGTTATCTTCCAGTAACTGCCCAGGTGGTCCTATTCCAGGGTCCCTCCTTTTAACCACTAGCCTGCCTTCTCCTGGGTCTGGCCCTTCTCAGCCAGGGGTCAGAGGGTCAGAAGCTGAGGCTTGCGTCCTTTGCCTGGAGACACCTAGCTTCACTCTGTCCCCCAAAGGAGGTGCTTTACAGGCAGAGGAAAGGGTGTCTAGGTGGACGGTGGCTTGATGGGATTTGCTTTGATGTACCGGTGCTGGCGGCAGCAGTGTGGGGAGAGGGGATGAGGATGCTTGGGAGCTGGGGAGGGAAATAGATTTGGGGCAGGTCAGCTCAGCTCTTGAGGGACCTGAGGGCTGACAGAGCCGTGCAGCAGTCGGTGAAGGAAATGGGGTCGGCGGTCCGGGCGAGGGAAGCAATTCCAGATGTTCATCACCCACGTATATACACTTTTCTGAAATGGATCCCCTGAGAACAAGTCCGTCTCCCACTTTGCAGGAAAAGGGCACATCTCTTTGCCTGGCGTGTTCTGGGGCGTGTGTAAAAAAACCCCTGGGCTCCAGACAAAGGGGTGACGCGTGAGGGCCTGGAGATGCTTCCTTGCAAGTCAGGTGGTTTGGGCTGCTTGCTTTTACCACGTTGTGGGGACTGAAATGTAATTTTTTTTTTTTTGGCTGCACCGCGCAGCCTGTGGGATCTTATTTCCCAGGAATCGAACCCGTGGCCCCTGCAGTGGAAGCACAGAGTCTTACCACTGGACTGCCAGGGAATTCCCTAAATGTGATTTTTGAGTAGAGATGACAAAGTGATTCTGGGGCTGTGACTTACACAGATTTCAAAGACATGACTAACAGTGATCTGAGTAGAATACTTCATTATTTCACTTATTATTATTATTTTGGCTGCACCATGTGGCTTGCGGGATCTTAGTTTCCCAACCAGGGACTGAACCGGAGCCCCGGCAGTGAAAACGCAGCGTCCTAACCACTGGACCGCCAGGGAATTCCTGCTTCACTTACTTATTTGAAAAGAGTTTCTCAGGGATCGTGTCTATAAAAAGAAAAGCAGTGATGCCAGGTTATGCCAAAATGTTTCATTGTAATAATGAGGCATCCACAGACCCATGAGCTAATCATTGGAAAATAAACCCAGTTCCTCTCATTAAGAGATGTATTTCCAATAAGATCTTACCTTTTATGTTTAATAATTGTCAAAGTTTGCAATATACTTATGATGATTTGATTAATTGTAATTTACTGCTGCTCAATCCAGAAGAATTTTTTGTGTGTACTTAATGAATTATGGTCACAGAAACTTTTTATTTATTTATTTTAAAAATATTTATTTATTTATTTTTGGCTGCGTTGGGTCTTGGTTGCTGCGTGCGGGCTTTCTCTAGTTGCGGCGAGCGGGGGCTACTCTTCGTTGTGGTGAGTGGGTTTCTCATTGCGGTGGCTTCTCTTGTTGCGGAGCATGGGCTCCAGGCGTGCGGGCTTCAGTAGTTGTGGCGCGTGGGCTCAGTAGTTGTGGCGCGTGGGCTCAGTAGTTGTGGTGCTCGTAAATTTTAGTTTTGAATTGTGTACACAGTCTGTGGATGAGATCCATGAAAAGGTTATCGATAAAAGATGTTGAAGCATAAAAATAAATTTGATTTAAAATCTGTAACACAAAACCTTGTAGAAGAATGTCTATAGCAGCATTATTCATAATAGCCAAAACATAGAAACAAGCCAAATGTCCACCAACTGATGAATGACTAAACAAAATGTGGTCTATCTGTCTAGTAGAATATTATTGGAAAATAAAAAGGGTTAAGCATGGGGCTTCCCTGGTGGCGCAGTGGTTGAGAGTTCGTCTGTCGATGCAGGGGACGTGGATTCGTGCCCCGGTCCGGGAGGATCCCACATGCCGCGGAGCGGCTGGGCCCGTGAGCCATGGCCGCTGAGCCTGCGCGTCCGGAGCCTGTGCTCCGCGATGGGAGAGGCCACAACAGTGAGAGGCCCGCATACCACAAAAAAAAAAAAAAAAGGAATAAGCATGGATCATGCTACAACAAGGATGAGTCTTGGAAATGTTATGCTACATGAAAGAAGCCAGTCACAAAAGACCACATATTGTATAATCTCATGTGCATGAAATGTCCAGAGTAAGCAAACCTATAGACAGAAAGTAGATTAGTGGTTGCTCAGGACTGTGGCAGGGACCAGGGGATGGGGAGTGACTGCCAATGGGGACGGGATTTCTTTGGGGGTAATGCAAGTGTTTTAAAAGTGACTGTGGTGATAGATGCCCAACTCTGATTATGCTAACAGCCATGCAGTTGTACACTTCAAATGGATCATTGTATAATATGTGACTGATCTGTCAATAAAACTGTTAAAAAAAACCTGTGGGGTAAGTGGAGTGGAAATGGAAGTTAAAGCAGGAAAAAAGAATGATGTGCCATTTCTAGCTTTACTAAAAAGATTTGTGCAAAACACAATTAACAAGATGCTTTGCAGCCATTTAAACTTGGGCTAACACAATGTGATGTCAAAAGTAGACATCGCCTAGGGGCGTGCAGTTTGTATTTTAGGGGATTCGCGAGGGAAAGAGCTTGAAGCCCAATGGATTAGATCTCCTAAAGACAATGGCTAGATTGAGTGAGACCAAAGACTGAAGAAGGAGAATTAGAAACACCAGCCTTGGGAATTCCCTGGCGGTCCAGCTGTTAGGACTCGGTGCTTTCACTACTGGAGCCAGGGTTCAATACCTGGCTGGGGAACTAAGATCCCACAAACGACGCATGCAGGAGAAACTAAGAGGGGGGAGCAGAGTGGGGGGGCAGTTTCCAGGTGGAGGGGGGGTGTCAGACGTCCCTTGGGATTATTCTGGCCAAAGATGCAAAGCCATCCTCGGGGACCAGTCGGCAATGAGGTCATCGACCTGGCACCATGTGTTTTAATAAACTAGTTGCAGTCCAGTGCAGAGCTGGTGGCTGGAAGCAGAGTTTAGGGAGGTCAGAGGAGGTAGAAAGATGGAGGAAGTGAAGACCTCGACCTCGGACCTCGCTCTTCAGAAGTTGGAACAGATAACGCGGCAGAAATTTGGTAACTGGGGAGAAGTGGGGTAAAGGTAGTTAGTTGTTGCTAGTCTAAGGATGCAATCAATTTGAGCATGTTTGCGGATGGAAGGTGAGAAGCTGGTGAGAGAGAGTGAAGTGGAGGAGAGACGTTCATCCCCGCAATGTGCAGGGCGTCCTGCAGATCAGCCAGGTGGAGAGGACGCCTCCCGTGACCGCAGAGCTCCCAGCAGCTGGGGCGCCATGGCTCTAAGGGAGTCCCGTGGGAATCTCCCTGTTCTCCGCTACTTCAGACGCCCCACTTCCCAAATGGCCTATCTCCACACAGCCCACGTTCAATGGGCGGGTGTTTAGGCTACGACAGGATGCGGATGGGGCGCGAGGAGTGATACGCTTGCTCGGCAGTCTTGAATTTGCGGGTAAGAGCTGTTCCTCAGTATCTTGGGTTGGAGGGAACAGAAGTGCTCAGTTGAACACTTCTACTCACTTATCTCATTTGAAGGATGCTGGAAGTTAGAAGCGGATCCACCTCCAGTGCTAAAGGCAATGGTCCAAGGGTGGAGGCATGGGAGCTGCCCTCGTCCAAGCTCGCCCCCCCATCCCCCAACCCTCCGGCCACATGGATCGTGGTCCAGTGCGCAGCCCGAGACTAGGCGTCCTGTGAAGACGCCCAGGGCCCCCCGCGGTGCTGCTTTGTCCCTCCAGTTCACTTGACCCCCTTGCAGCATTTTTGCACTCTTAGAAAATGCTCTCGACAATAACTGCCCCAACAAGAGAGAAGAAAGGAGGTGTCTGTTTAGTAACAGGAAGAGAGAGGCGCGGTCGGGATGAAGCATCTCGCTTCAGTATCCGCGGCAGCGCGAGGAAAGAGACCGAGCAAAGGGAATCTCTTGTCACTCACGTATCTGGAGCCGCACGGCCCATTCGAAGGTCACACTGCACGTGGCAAGGTCATGGCAAGGAGACCGATGTCCTCCCCGGACGTCCCCTGAATCTTCTCTATTCTCTTTCCACGGTTTTGTGTTAATGCTTGGAGAATTGAAGACTGCGTTGTAAGGTGGCCAGGGAATGATGTGGTCCCAGGCAGATGTATTTGAAGCCCCTTGGCAGTCCGTGAACAGTCTTCCAGGCTCTACTTGGGTGTAATCATGCTAGTAGTAATGGTAACAATTATTAGCAGGAGAAATGATTTATCTTTGGTTTTTTGTTTGTTTTTTTAAAAATATTTATTTATTTATTTGTTTGTTTGCGTCAGATCTTAGTTGAGGCACGTGGGATCTTTAGTTGCGGCGTGTGGGCTCTAGGACCCACCGGCTTAGTTGCCCCGCGGCATGTGGGATCTTAGTTTCCCTACCAGGGATTGAACCTGCGTCCCCTGCATTTGGAAGGCAGATTCTTAACCACTGGACCACCAGGGAAGTCCCTTATCTTTGTTTTTGAATTTATACTTAGTGTTGTCATCGTTATCGTTACAGTGTTTTGTCGCTGGATATTAAGTTCCCTCTGTGTGTTAGGAGCCTTGAGAACACAAAGATAAATTGTACACGGCCTCTCTAAACAGCAGTCCTTATCCAGGCGGCCATGGATCCTTGTCCTTGGTTGGAATTCAGGGGCTTTGTGAACTTGGATGCAGAAAAGATTACATGTTCAGTAACGTCCAGCTGCGATGTCATAGTTCCTTCAGAGATGAATGGTGATGGAAAACCACCGTAGTGTCAGCTGTCCCTGTGACTGTCACCGGGAGATTACACGTATTTTCATGTCGCATTAGAGCTATTTGCAGTTCTCTTGAAATATTGTTCATACGTATCACTACTTTGAAATAATGGTAGTTATTTGACCTACCACTAGACCTTGGCATTGAATAAAAAGGCACATATGTTATGTATTACATCAAATATGTATTTTAATGTTTTGATAACTAGTTCGTAATCAACTTTCTGCATATGCCTGTGTATTTTACCTGATTCTTTTTTTTTTTTTCTTTTTCTGGCCAAACCGTGAGGCTTGTGGGATGTCAGTTCCCCGACCAGGGATTGAACCCAGGCCCTTGGCAGTGAGAGTGACGAGTCCTAACCACTCGAGCACCAGGGAACTCCCTTTACTTGATTCTGAAGAGGTTTCACAAGGCTGCCGAGGGAAACCAGGGCACAGAAAAGGTTAACAACCCCTTTAGGTGTACAGTCTGGGGCGGCGGCTAGGGGGACCAGAAGCCTGAACAGATAAAGTCGTAAGAAGCGGCGAGTAGCAGTGAGAAAAATACCCAGGAGCCACGGGCACCTGAGGAGGGACTGTGCTCAGCCTCAGGGGCCCCTTCTGGAGAGCTCTGAGCGGCACCTGGAAGGAGGAGTTAAGAGGAGAGAGACACAGGAGGTCGTTTCCAGGGAGGGAGCAGATTGGGTGCGGGGGCTCTGGAGAAGCGAGGAGTACTGAGGCTAAGTGCTGAGTACTGTGCTGAGTCCTGGAGGCTACGGAATGACCCAGAGACAGCCGAGGGGGTCGGTAAGCTCACTTTTTAAAACAAATTAATTAATTAATTAATTTATTTTTGGCCGCTTTGGGTCTTCGTTGCGGTGCATGGGCTTCTCATCGCAGTGGCTTCTCTCGTTGCGGAGCACGGGCTCTAGACGCGCGGGCTTCAGTAGTTGTGGCATGTGGGCTCCAGAACGCAGGCTCAGTAGTCGTGGCTCACGAGCTTAGTTGCTCTGCGGCATGTGGGATCTTCCCGGACCAGGGCTCGAACCCGTGTCCCCTGCGTTGGCAGGCGGATTCTTAACCATGGCTCCACCAGGGAAGTCCTAAGCTCACCTTTAGAACCATTTTTAATGGGGCAGGGTGGACAGCGTTCACTTTTCTTGGAGAAATTCAATGGCATAATAACATTTTTCAGAACAGCATCACTGACGTGTAATTCACGTGCAATCAATGCACATATGTGGTAAGCTGTATCCACGTGAAAACATCATAGTCAAGGTAAGGAATGCCTCCATCATGCCTCCCCCCACAGAGTGTCCTGCAGCCCCTCCGGCCTCCCATCCCCAGCACTTGCTCATCCACTTGTGTCATGGAGACCTGTCTGCTTTTCTAGAGTTTTATGTGATGGACTCAACCCACATCCTCTTTCTGGCCTGGCTTCTTGCACTCTGTGTAACACGTTTGAGATTCAGCCAGGCTGTTATAAATCACCAGTTCATTCCTTCTTGCCGCCGAGTAATTTGTGTGCTTTAAAAAAGGGAAAAACCGGGGCTTCCCTGGTGGCGCAGTGGTTGGGAGTCTGCCTGCCGATGCGGGGGACGTGGGTTCTGTGCCCCGGTCCGGGAAGATCCCACATGCCGCGGCGCGGCTGGGCCCGTGAGCCATGGCCGCTGATCCTGCGCGTCTGGAGCCTGTTGCTCTGCAGCGGGAGAGGCCACAGCAGTGAGAGGCCCGCAAAAAAAACGAACAAGCAAACAAAAAAACCCAAAGCCTGGTTTTCATAACAAAATGTAAAAAGGGAGCAAGTTTCCTAATCCTTATCAAATGGGAACGTGGGTTTAAGATTATTGAGAAACGCCACACTGGAGTGTGGCCAGAGTGCATTTCAGCCCTGGGTTCTCTTACCACCATTGCTAAATTTGAGCACATTTGGAAATATTTTAGACCTGCAAGCAGGCAGCCCCGCAGGACGTGGAAACGAGCACTCAGCTGTCTCTGCAACCACAGGCTCTCTGATGGAGGATTAGTGAAGAAAGTGCCTGATGGAGTGTCTAAGAAGCATTCCGTGTGTCCTCTGCTGTCCTCACACCCCCCTCATTCGGTAGAT
Source organism: Neophocaena asiaeorientalis asiaeorientalis (assembly GCF_003031525.2). Taxonomy (NCBI): domain Eukaryota; kingdom Metazoa; phylum Chordata; class Mammalia; order Artiodactyla; family Phocoenidae; genus Neophocaena; species Neophocaena asiaeorientalis. The sequence goes on along the minus strand of NW_020173678.1, from coordinate 486,246 downwards.
AAGGGGCGAGAGCTATATTCCGTGTTGCACAAATAGGAAATGAGGTTCAGTGAGCGCGTGAGGATTGTTACTCAAGACAGAAGCGAGTTAGGGGCTGACTGGGCTGCCTGCTCCCCAATCCCAGCCTTGCTGGAGGCTCGGCTTGGCTGACGTTGGAAAGAAAAGCGCAATCATTTCACTTTCACTTTTGTTCTTGTTGGAGCTGTGATGGGATCTTTAAACTGGACAAGTTAAGGTTTTCTTTTCCCCCTTTCTTCTTAAAACTTTCCCCTTTCCACTGGGTTAGGGCCGGCATGTGTCGAGGATTCCACAGCCCAGTGTCTGTGTGGAGTGAGGCTCTTTTCCAGACATCAGGGGGTTGCCGCGCTGGGTAAATCCTGGAGGGTTCCATGGAGTGAGTAGGACGGAAGGACCAAATGAGAATCAAACGGTGTGTCTTACCCTCTTCTGGGTCATGGAAGATTTGAGAATCTGGTGAAATCGTGGGTCCTCTTTCCCAGAAGAATGCACAGACGTGCACACACATGATTTTGCAACGATTTCAGTGTTTAAACTCCCTAGAGCTGGTCTGTAGGAATGACCTCGGGGTGAGTAGTTTTGGCCTGAAGCGAAATAGTCATGCCTTCAGGGAAACACAAAGCCATAGTCACTGATGAGACAGCGATTACAGATAAAGGCTGGGTGGGACTGGTGGGTTGGGTAGCGTTTGGATAGACAGTCCTCTCTATTAAATAGGACTAACACCCACCCCCACCCCCAACTAATACCCAGTTGGGGTGCCGACATGCCCAGTTTGACTGGAGGAAGACTATGGAATTGTCAGAAACAACAATAGAAAAGGAGGGAGAGGTCATACTGTGGGTGAACTTGAAAGCAAGGTGAGTACTTCTCCCCCCTCCCCCGACTCCCCGTAAAATATTCTGTAATTCCTTTTATTTATTTATTTATTTATTTAACGTCTTCATTGGAGTATAATTGCTTTACCATGTCTTTTATTTATTTATTTATTTTTCAGGTGGAGGTTTGGGGTGTATATAGGTGTATGATACATATTTATTGTCACAAATTAAGGATGTTGACAAAAATCAGAAATTCTCGTATACTATAATCTGATCTCTGTTAATAGCTGACGTAGTCTGTTCTAGTCTGCGAACATTCTTAGCCCTCTCCCAGCTCCGAGCCGCCACCCCAGACAGAAAATAAATCCTGTGAATTTACCACAATTTAGATAACTCGTCTGTTGGTGTTCTTCACGTTTATTTAAGGCTCAACATTATATCCAAGGATTTTTCTTTCTTTTTTTTTTTTTGCGGTACGCGGGCCTCTCACCGCTGTGGCCTCTCCCGTTGTGGAGCACAGGCTCCGGACGCGCAGGCTCAGTGTCCATGGCTCACGGGCCCAGCCGCTCCGCGGCATGTGGGATCTTCCCGGACCAGGGCACGAAGCCGTGTCCCCTGCATCGGCAGGCGGACTCTCAACCACTGCGCCACCAGGGAAGCCCTCTCTTAATTTTTAAAACATTTACTATTTCTTAGGATAGATGCTTAGAGGGGGAATTATTGGGTCAGTGTATATAAACTTCTGTAGAAGCCTGAGTCAGTAGCTTTTTGGAGCGTTGGCTACCTGCTATTGGATTTTGTTCTGTTTATTTTGCTTATTTACTTTTTTCCTCTTGGTGTCCTGTGTCTGCTCCTTAGCCCATTTCTTAAATACTGGAGCCCCGCAGACGCCCGCCGCTCCTGGGCCTTTACACTGATCCATTCTCTTCCTGATTTTCCTTGATGACCAGGCAGCCTGAGTTGAGTGCCTGTCGTGCACCAAGCATTGGGTTTAACAATATTACACATAACTTTCAACACACCCCTGTTGCATAAGGATTCGTATCTTCCTTTCACAGTTGTGGACTCAAAGCCGAAAGCTGCTTTCCCAAGGGGACGTCTCTGGGTCCGTCTCCCCAGGTCTGCATCTGTAGCTTCCCTCTCTCTACCCAGCTCCAGGGCAGCCATCGCGTCACCAGCACAGATTCCACTTGGGGTTTCCATGGACACCAAACTGAGTCTGTCCACACTCACCTAACAACTCTGACCACCAGCCTGCCCCCATGACATCACTGAGCCCATAGGTCACCCTTGATGATGTCTTTACTCTCCTGATTCACCCCACCCGGCTTTGTGCCTACGTTTGGTGTTGGTCCCCATCCTGCAGCCTCGAGGAGATACCCCTATCTGAAGGCATCCCCCGCCTGGTCTGTCAGTGTGGGATCCCAGCTAGGTCTCTCTGCTTCTCTGTCCTGTAAACTCTCACCCCAGTTTCTCAGCTAACTCCGGGGTGTCAGGACCGGGAGGTCTTAGTCTCTTCTCTTCCCCTCTCTCCCCACCGCCTCCAGTGATGACCAGATTGTATTCTCATCTGATTCCTATTTGCTTTCCCATTTCCCCCCCGAGTAAGGATTTTGAGGGCGGAGCCTGACCCGCTCAATAGTCTTCGTGTTCCTGTGGACTTGACAGGTGGTTGGGAAACGCGGTGTTGTCCCCGAGCTTCCGTGTATTTAGTAGGATCGCTGCTCTGTCTGCCACGCGGAGCAAGTGGGCTTGAGGCTTTGTATCTCCGACGTTATAAGAATGTACCGCGTTAAGTCCGTGAGTTAGAATTCGTTTCAATATAGTGTTCTGAATTGTTAAACTGTTGCCCCATTGTAATCAGATAGCTTTAGCTAGGAACACAATCTCACCCCCTTTTCCCCAGTTTAGTGGCTTCAAACAATCAAGTCTCTAGCTTGTGATTCTGAGGTCAGACTGTTCTGGTCTGGGCAACCCAGCTGATTTCTTCTGGGCGGGCGGCTGATCTAGAGCCAGCAGTGGGTTAGATGGTGGCCAGATAACCCAGGAGGGCCCTGCTGATGTGCCTGGCAATAGGCATGTGTCTCTCCTCCAGCAGGCTAGCTTGGGCTCATTCACATGGTGGTGTTAGGGCCCCAGGTGCAGTAACCACCCGCCCCCAGGAGTGGAGGGGATTAAAGCCACTGCTTGCATCACATTTGCTTCAAAAGTCACAGGACCAACAGTGATGCTAAGGGATGGGGAAAGAGACTCTGCCTTTTGATGGGAAGGACCTTGCTATGATTGCAAGAATATGGATGTAGGGAAAAGAATTTGTGGTCATTTTTACAAACTACCTCACTGGTAATGGAATTCCGCAGTATCTGATAGATAGTAGGCACTTACCAGAAATCTGGATTTTTGGATAAATTATTGGCCACTTATACACATGTATACGTATTATATTTATTTTGCAAATAGGGTCAAAGCACGCGTAGAAAAAAACTGACCTTCTCTTTCCAGGTCATCTTATTTTTGGATCTTTGATATTAGTGTTATGTAGAGCTCAGCTATTGCAGAGCTGTTAATAAAATGTCAACATCAGTACCTCAAGTGCATTTTTGGAAAAGGGAGTTCTTGAAGAATACTGAATTCAATGTCGAACTGAATTAATTAAAACAGATGACCAAAGCCTGGGGTGCATAAAAAGCTACAGAGGTTTGGTTTGCATTTTAAGAATACCTCATGCACGAAGCCTCTCCATATCTTCATGCTTCATTGTCACTTCTAAGGAAAACATCTACCGACTAGAATTACTTCATTTTTCTGAAGTTGTTTGCTTTTCATTGGTGGGGTTACAATTCAAGCTGCCTAACTTGATTTTACAGATAAGCAGCTGGATTTGGATGACAAAGCAGTGGCTGAAATAAGGAGTCAGGTGGACGGTGTTTATCATTTTTGCATGCCTCCCTTCCTTCCCTCCTTCCTTTGGAGCCTAGATTGTTAACATGGGTTCTTTTTTTTTTTTAAAAAAGTTTATTTATTTATTTTTGGCTGCTTTGGGTATTCGTTGCTGCACGCGGGCTTTCTCTAGTTGCGGTGAGAGGGGGCTACTCTTCGTTGCGGTGCATGGGCTTCTCATTGCAGTGGCTTCTCTAGTTGCAGACCACAGGCTCTAGGCACACGGGCTTCAGTAGTTGTGGCACACACACACAGGCTCAGTAGTTGTGGCTCGCAGGCTCTAGAGTGCAGGCTCAGTAGTTGTGGCACACGGGCTTAGTTGCTCCGCGGCATGTGGGATCTTCCCAGAGCAGGGCTTGAACCTGTGTCCCCTGCACTGGCAGGCGGATTCTTAACCACTGCGCCACCAGGGAAATCCTTAACATTGGTTCTTCATTCAGGAATGACACGGCAAGCAAGCAACACTGGTACTTTTATCCAGGACATATGCCCAGGTGTTTCCCTGAAGATTCTCACTCCTTAGGTCTTAGGTGGGGCCCAGACATTTGTATTTTGAAAAAGCACACGTGATCTGAGAGGTACCCCTGCTTTATAAAATGTTAGTGTTCATGTGGGTGCAATAATGTGTTTTAGTTAACTTGGGATGGCAGGAGTTGCTGCCTCTTTTACTTCTTAGGCTAGACGGGTGTGGTCTATGGTTAGACATCATAATTACAAAAGCAATGCCTGCTCTAGAAAATGTAGACAACACAGAAGATCAACTAGAAGCAAAGAAAATACCGACAATCTTCCCCGCCCAGAGGTGACTGCTGTTAACATTTTCATGAAAATCCTTTCATTTTTTTCTGGAAAACACACCACAAATGATCATACTCTTGTATGAACTGCTTTTTTCATTTAATATATCCTGATCATATTTTCAAGTTATTAACTAATCTTCCATGTCTTTTTAAAATAAATTTATTTATTTTATTTATTTATTTTTGGCTGCGTTGGGTCTTCGTTGCTGCGCACGGGCTTTCTCTAGTTGCGGTGAGCGGGGGCTAGTCTTGGTTGCAGTGAGTGGGCTTCTCACCGCGGTGGCTTCTCTTGTTGCGGAGCATGGGCTCTAGGCACGTGGGCTTCAGTAGTTATGGTGTGTGGGCTCAGTAGTTGTGGCATGCAGGCTCTAGAGCGCAGGCTCAGTAGTTGTGGCGCACGGGCTTCGTTGCTCCGCAGCGTGTGGGATCTTCCAGACCAGGGATCGAACCCGTGTCCCCTGCAGTGGCAGGCAGATTCTTAACCAGTGCGCCACCAGGGAAGCCCTTCCATGTTTTTTAAAACAGCTCAAGGGTATCTATTGTACATGCTTTATATTATTTGAGTAATATCCTATTCCTGGTGCAGGGATGTTGTTCTTTAGGAGTTGATTGTCTAGTACAAGAACACATGAGAAAAAGTATAACACAATTTAGGAATCACTATAAAGAGTACCTTGCTTAAGGGGACTTCCCTGGCGGTCCAGTGGTTAAGACTGCCCTTCCAATGCAGGGGACGTGGGTTCAATCCCTGGTCGGGGAACTAAGATCCCACATGCTGCGAGTTGTGTCCAAAAAAACCCCCCCAAAACCTTGTTTAAGACAATCAAGTGAGCTTGGCAAACATTGGCTCATCCAGGTTTATTCCGTGCCACTTCCTGGTGGACCTGCATTTCATAATTAATAACCACTAATACTAACACCATTTACTGAATTTCAGTTACTTAGCAGGTACTGTGCCAGGCACTTTATATAAATTATCTAAAGTTTACAAGCATGATGCAAGATAAGTTAATTTTAAAAATAAATTTTATTGAGACATAATTCACAACGATTGTAATTCACCCTTTGAAGGTGTACAACTCAGCGGTTTGTAGTATATTCACAGGACTGTGCGACCATCACCACAATCATTTTGAGAAGACATTTATTACCCCACCAAGGAACTCCGGACCCACCCATCAGCAGCCTGTCTCCGTTCCTTCACAACTCACCCAACCCGAGGCAACCACTCGTGCCCATTCTGAACATTTCATATAAATGGGATCATACGGGATGTGGTCTTTTGTGACTGACATCTTTCACGTAACACAATCTGAAGGTTCATCCATGTCACAGCAAGTATCAGTACCCCATACTTTTTATGGCCAAATAATATCCAGTTGCACGTGTATAGCACGTTTTATTTATCCATTCATCAGTGGATGGACATCTGGGTTGTTTCCACTTTAGGGCTGTTATAAATAATGCTTCTGTGAACATCTGTGTCCAGGTTTCTGTGTGATTGTGTGTTTTCACGTCTCTTGGATGGATCCCCAGGAAAGGAATTGCTGGGTCGTACATTAACTCTCTTCTTTTGAGGAACTCCCAGACTATTTTCCGAAGTGGCCACACCGTTTTACATTCCCATCAGCTGTCTAAGATTTCTGATTTGTTCACATCCTCGCCAACACTTGTCAGTATATGTCATTCTGATTATCGCCAAAGATAGGTTCTGTTATCCCTACTTTTCCACTGAAGGTACCCAGGGCCTAAGCAGTTGCCAAACCATAGACAGGTACCTGGTACCCTCAGACCCCAGAGCTCGTCTGCCTGCAACCCGCAGCTCTCTGACTCAACTTATCTTGTAATAATGGAAAGAGGAAAACATGGAAATTCATTTTTTTCTCAGATAGTTCAGTATTTTTTTTTCCTGAATTAGTTGGCAATTGAATATTTTGTATGATGGATTTTTGTAAATGACTGGTATTCCTTCTATTAAATGTATATGTCTGATTTAATTCTACTACCTCTTACAACAAGATTTATGTCCAGGTTTGTATAGAGTACAGGTGATCAAGTGTGGTAAGGCAACCACGGAAATGTCCCTCAATTTTAGAATTTCTTAACTGTAAAATGGTAATTCTTAGCCAGAAAAAAAGTGGATAAACAGACAGAAACTCAGGTGGGGATGTTTGTTCTGGGGCTCACGTCATGACAGCTCTTCAGATTTATCCTTACATCTTTAAACATTTACATGCAGACACATTAGCCCAGCCCCAGACCAGGTAAGTTGGAATCTTCACCGTTGGCTCTGGGGTGTCTGCATTTCCAGAAGCTCCCAGGGTGATTCTGAGGCTCAGCTAAGGTTGAGAACCAGTGGTTTATATGAACAAAATGATTTGCAGAACTGCAATGTTTTTGAGAAAAGTGACTGGCAGGCCCGGTTGGGCACATCCGGTGTGAACGTTCTCTGTGTTTCTGTTGCCGAGGGTGGGAAGGGTACTGGGGGTGGGGGGTATCAGGGTGGCTTTGGCAGCTGGGAGAGGGCAGCGTGGGTAAAGTGGAAAGGGGATCGAGTAAAGCAGCATCTGTTTTCAAGTCATGGTGAAGCTCCCTGATAAGGAAATGGTATTCGTGTGCTGTGACATCATGCCTCCCCCAACTTGTTACTTTTTTCTCGTATTTTGCAACAGAACACAGCCATGGTTTCATGTCTTCTAGCTTTGCGTGCATTACATAGTGTACAGGCCAGGCCTGAAGCAGTCTCCCTTTTGTTTACCTACACCATGTAATTTTGTGCACAGAACAGAACTTAGAGCACACCTAGCGTGACTCCATCATTACGAACGTGAAGAAACCAAGGCCTGGAACACTAAGGTTCCGGGTCTCACGTAGCAAGGCAAGGACTAGAAATGGCCGTCCTTGGCTAGAGGCTCTTCCGTCTCCACCGTAGTTTGTGGTCAGCCCACTGCTATATATGCAGACCCTTTCAACCCGTTTCCTCTTTTTATTACATGAAGCTCTGGCAAACAAGTGTTCCATCATTCAGATGTTTTTTTCAAAAATTCTCTTTTTAGTTTGTTTCTGATATTTAAGAATGGCCCTGGGGTCATTTTTCTGATACCCTTCATTATCCCTCCCCCCCGCCCCCAGTTTTATCGAGCTATAATTAACATATAACATTGTATTAGCTTAAGTTGTACCCCACTTGTTGTGAAAAATTTCAAATCTAGAGAAAAGTTGAACAAATAATACAATGAACGTCAGTATTCTTTTTATCTAGACCGAGCAATTGTTAACATTTTGGCACGTTACCTTTCTTTTCTTTGTTTTGTAATTAATTTTTATTGGAGTAGAGTTGATTTACAATGTTGTGTTAGTTTCTGCTGTACAGCAAAGTGAATCAGTTATACATATACATATGTCCACTCTTTTTTAGATCCTTTTCCCATAGAGGCCATTACAGGGCACTGAGTAGAGTTCCCTGTGCTGTCTCTGAATCTGTCTTTTCTAAACCATTCGAAAGTAAGCCGCAGACATCATGACACTTACATTTTAGTAACTCCTAAAAATAAGCATAATTTTCCACATAACCATAATATAATCATCCCACTAAAGAATCTAACATTGATACAATACTATGATGGAGAATACAGTCTATATTCATTTCCCCCAGTTTTCCTGTTAATGCTCTTCATGGCTTAAAAAAAAAAATCCAGGGCTTCCCTGGTGGCGCAGTGGTTGAGAGTCCGCCTGCCGATGCAGGGGACACGGGTTCATGTCCCGGTCCGGGAAGATCCCACATGCCGCGGAGCGGCTGGGCCCGTGAGCCATGGCCGCTGAGCCTGCGCGTCCGGAGCCTGTGCTCCGCAACGGGAGAGGCCACAGCAGTGAGAGGCCCGCGTACCGCAAAAAAAAAAAAAAAAAAATCCAGGATGTAACTGAAGTTTAGGCATTGCATCTGGTTGCCGTGCGTTTAGTCTCCTTTAATCAAGAACACCCCTCCCCTGCCTTTATTTTGGACCTCGGATATTGTCAGTTTTGAAAAATCCAGATCAGTTATTCTGCAGAATATGCCTTGATCTGGCTGCGGCCAGGTCCTCGTGGGTAGAGTCAGGGGGACAGTTGACATCCTACACGGGTGATGTGGGTCTTCTCTGAGCAACACGTCAGGTGATGTCAGTGCAAGACCTGGTCACCTGGCCCAGAGGTGGTCACCTGGCCCAGAGGTGCCCACCAGGCTTCTTCGCTGGCCAGGGAGCGGCCTCCTTCGTAACTAATAAGTAATCTGTTGGATGATCCGTAGAGTTTGTGTGATTATCCTTTCTTCCAGGGACCTTTCACCCCGTGGCTTTAGCATCTAAGCCGATCCTTGCCCGAGTCAATTGTTCCAGTGGTGGTTTTCCAATAGATCTACATTTATTTGTTGGTGACCCGTGACTGTATAACCAAGTAAAGATAATTCAGGAATTATCTGAACCTGGGACTTTTACCTTGTTTGAAAAAAGGGTCTTTGCTGATATAATTAAGTTAAGGGCCTTGAGATGAGGAGATCATTCAGGTGGGCCTGAAATCCAATGACCAGTGTCCTTGGCAGAGGGAGATTTGAGACAGAGGAGAAGACACAGGGGAAGAGGTAGTGTGGCCAGCAAGGGAGAAGAATTTTGTCACCTCTGTAGTTCCTCACCTACTCGGCTCTTGTGTTTCCTAAAGCAGGGGCTGGCGACTACAGCTCAAGGGTCGGATCCACCATCACCTGTTTTTATGGAGGCTGTGAACTGAAAGTGGTGTTTACATTTTTAAACGGTTGGAAAAAATTAAAAGAAGAATTCGTGACATGTGCGAATGACGCACACTTCCCATTTCTGCGTCCAGACAAGGCTTATATGGGAGGACAGCCACACGCACACGTACACGTTGTCTCTGGCTGCTTTCCTGCAACATTGCAGACTCGACTCGTTGCAGGGAGCCCGTTTGGACAGCCAAGTCTAGAATATTCACTCTCTGGCTCTTTACAGGAAAAGTTTGCCCACCCCTGTCCTCCAGGATGGACAGAAGTTGCTTGGACCTTGATAAGCCTCTCGGCTTCCCTACCCTCAGCTATTCATGTGCGCATTTGACTCCACTTCACTCAAACATTTATTTATTCAACAAATATTTATTGAGCATCTACTTCTTCCACCAAATAGGTCGAGAGGCTCAGCCCTGACTGCCCCCCTAAGCTGGTGGAGGAGTGTCCAGAGCATTGGGGACAAGGGGCCCCAGTGGCTGAACGGTCCCCTCAGCCCCACTCCTCTCTGTCAAGGGGGGTGGTCGCTGTCGATAGGAAGAAGGCTCGTGCATCCATGGGGTTGACCCTACACCTTGGGCAGGATCGGCCCTGAAGCGGGTGGGCAGGCTCTGCTCCTGAGATGAGGATTTTCTAACCCTTCTCGGTTTGGGCTTACCTGTCACTGGACGAGGCTCGGAAGCCCTGCTCTCTGCCTGTGCCTCTCTGTCTCCACCTGGGGTTGTAAATACATCTGAAGGAGCCACAGAGGCCCCTTTTTCCTCCTCCGCCACGGTTTCCACTTCCTGTCCCCTGTCCCAGCTGTTAAAACTACATTAGCTAAGGAGGAGCTTGGAGGAACAAGAAATTATAGCAGTCAGCTAGGTGCCCAGGACAAACATCCTCTGCTTTTACAGGCACCGCCGTTTTTAATCTTTTCTTTAAAATCTTTTCTTTAAACGGTAGGTACTTTTATTGTGCTCCTGTTTTCCAGGTGACAAAACTGAGGCCCAGAGAGGTGAAGGAATTGGCCCAAGGGAACGTGACTGTGAAGCAGGGAGCCTGGAATTTGAACACACGCGGTTTGATCTCGTGGGGACAGGCCGAGCATGTGGGCATATCCTGTGACCTGAAAGCTGTGTGGGTAGGAACTGTGGCCCCTTTTTCTGTAATGGCATGTTTGGTCACGCCCTCAGGTACCTGCCAAGGAGAAAACTGGTCGCTCAGGCTGACCATCATCTACCAGAGGGACTCGAAAGTCCTAGCAGGCCGGAAACTGGATGAAGGATGGAAGGGCTGACAGACGTGCTTTCTGCCGGGGTGGGGCTGTCATCACTTCGTAAAGTTAAGACATGGCGACAACCCAGGATGTTTCTCGACTCGAACCCTGATTGTCCAGAATATCAGGGACCATACCTTTAGCAGAACCGACCAGCCCAGCAAGGCCCGAGGTGTCTGTGGAATGTTAATCACATTTCCAGAAAAGGGGGAGTGGTCAGATAAGGATGGGGAATGTGGAGGCCGGCAAAGCCAGGCAGGATTCTTGACAGAGACGCCCATGGCCCTCAGGCAGGGACAGGGGATGCTGTACACAGCGATGACCAGACTCAGCCACGTCCCTGCCCACCTCAGGGGACAGGACAGGTGCTCCTGGGTAATGCTGCCTCGGGCCTCGTTCTTTCCATTTTAGTTTAAGCCCCAAACAGGGAGGAGGGCTAGATTGGGAATTTGGGATCAACAGATCCACACCACTAAATGTAAAATAGATAAACAAGGACCTACTGTAGAGCACAGGGAACTATAGTCAATATCTTGCAATAACATCATGCAAAAGAATCTGAGAAAGACTATATATAAAACGGAATCACTTCGCGGTACACCTGAAACATTGTCCATCAACCACACTTCATTTAAAACAAACAAACAAACGAATGTAGGCCAGCCCTAGAAGGTTTTAGAAGAAAAATTAAATATCCTTTAATTTTTAAGAATTAGTAAAAGAAGATAATTTTATTTATTTATTTTTTATTGAAGTATAATAGATTGACAATGTTAATTTCTGCTGTACAGCAAAGTGACTCAGTTCTACACATATACACGTTCTTCTTTAATAATTTGTTTCTTTGAGTTTTTATTTTTATCTATTTATTTTTATTCTTTTAACTTTTATTAATAATTTATTTTTTAGGATTAAATAAAACTATAGTATTCAGAAAAGAACAACAAAAAGAAGTCCCAAACACTTGAGTGACTTACAGAAAAGTCCACGTCTCGGGTCAGTTTGCTGCTATTTCTAGGCTGGGAGGGGATGAGGGTAACATCATGTTTCCTGGCTCTGTAAACACTTTGTTAGGAAAGTTTTGTAGAAATTAATAATCAGACACGATATTAATAATACAGAATTAGCTTGGAGTTTCCCGAGAATTTTTCGGGTACGGTTACGGTGATGTCTCGGTAAAAATCAAAGTAAACTGGATCATATAAACCTTTCTCAAGTGTCGATGTTTTCTGCATTTTAGCTTGTCCAATCCTCTACATAGTGCTGAAAGTATCAGGACCCCAGAACATAAAGCATGCTTTGATTCAAATGATAGATTCAAAATACACATTTGTGCAACTCCGACGTGGGAATTGCAGCACCCGCGCTGTGGCACACTCAACATGGGAATATGTGGAATTTTCTTGTCGTTTTCAGGAAATAAGGTGTCATTGTTAGGACGGTTTCCTGTGGTAAAAAAATTCTCTAATTTGGTTTTAAAATAGCAGCCTTAGCTGTTGTTTTTGACTCAGAAATCCATAGGAAATCTAAAATTGTATCTTTTTTTTTCTTTTTATGTGTGTGCCTGTGTGTGTGTGGAAGAATTTTCCTTATTTTCCACAGACAAGAAATGAGCAGGTTCTATTCCTGGTAGCGAACAATGCGATGATGTTTGTATTTTCTACACGCACGTGTGCAGATGCCCTGGCACTAGAAGGAGGGAAACTCTGTGTTGATTTTGGTGACGGGTTACAGGTACAGAAGCCATCCTTCTTATTCTGTAAGCCCCAGTCCTGAGAGCTGGTCAGCCCAGCAGCTTTAAGGTTATAATCTGCGGCCGTCAAACGGTTTTTTAACTTGAAGCTTCTCTGGCTTGGACCTCAGGACAAGCTTGCACTTAAAAACAGAGCTCGAGCCATGCCTTATTCTTTTAAGGAAGAGGTAGTCTGTCCTTAGTTTCTTTACATAAAGTGTCAGGAAAATAAATACTTTGCAGAAGTCGTTGCAGTGTCATTAGAGAAGTTAAATACTGAAGATTCAAAACCTAATCAGAGCGTTCTTAAAAAAAGAAAAAAAAAAAAAGGCCAATCGGGGGCGGGGGGGGAGAGGGAGGGCGGCAGGGGACGGGGTGGGGAGTTGATGCCAAGGCTCCCTCAGAGCTGTGGGCACCAGACCAGGTATCCAGGACCTCACAACCCCGTGGTCTTCTCTTCCCCTTTTTTTTTTTTTAAATTGTGGTACAGTATATATGACACAATTCACCAGTTTAGCCGTTTTAAAGTGTTCCAATTCAGTGGCATCTAGCACGTTCACCACGTCGTGCGACCATCACCATGATCTAATTCCAGAGCATTTCCACCCCAGCAGGAGACCCACCCCATTAAGTCCTTCCCCATCTCTCCCTGCCCCGCGCCCGCCTTCCATCTATGGATTCGGATTCGCCTCTTCTGGGCATTTCCCACAAGCGGAATCATGCAATATGTAGCTTTTCATCTGGCTTCTTTCACACAGCATGTGCTTCCTAGGTTCACCCCTGTTGTAGTGTGTGTCAGTACTTCATGCCTTTTTATGGCTGAATAATATTCAGTTGTATGGATGGACCACATTCCATTCATCCATTCACCCGTTGAGGACATCTGGGTTGTTTCCACCTTTTGTCTGTTGTAAATAATGCTGCTATGAACATCCACGTGCAAGTTATTATTTGAAAGCCTGTTTTTAATTCTTTCAGGTACACGCCTAGAAGTGGAATTGCTGGATCATGTGGTAGTTCTATGTTTAACTTATTGAGAAACCACCAAACTGTCTTTTCTCTTGCCTTTTAATAGCTTATTTTTTTTTTTAATTTTATTTATTTATTTGGTTGTGCTGGGTCTTGGTTGTGGCAAGCGGGCTTCTTAGTTGCGGCTCACTGGCTCCTTTCTTGCGGCACGTGGGCTCCTTAGTTGTGGCATGTGAACTCTTAGTTGCAGTATGCATGTGGGATCTAGTTCCCTGACCAGGGAACGAACCTGGGACCCCTGCATTGGCAGCGTGGAGTCTTAACCATTGCGCCACCAGGGAAGCCCTTCTCTTGCTTTTTAAATGCCCCTCTTAAAATAAAAATTTACCACACGATTGATATTACAAAATAAATTATGGGATGTGTTAAAGAATGGTTATATTTCTAGACTGACTATTAAAAGTCTAAGAGGTCTCTCTGGGGCCAAAATGCGCACACAATAGTTTGCTAAATGAACAAGCAAACACAAACCACTTATATTTATTTACTTCCTGCCAGAGTTGGCTTTTTCCTACAATATTCAGCCTTTTGCAAAATCCAGCATCTCTTAAGAGGATGGTTATAAATCGATTATACTGTCACTGTCCACTTTGGTTTTATACTTTCTGGGTCAGATGGCAGCCCTCTAATCTCTTTCGTGATTTGGGTGGATACAGAGTAATCCCAGGGCAGGTCCGAGTTAGCACTCATCTTCCATTTTATGTTGACTCTGCTTAAATGTCACGGTTCCCCAGGGCGGGTAGATGGGAAATAACATGATTACAGATAATACGGATGATCTCCCTACGTCACACTGGCTGGCAACTTCCTGGTGTGGAAGTGGACATAGCAGAAGATTGGGGCGTGTGCCTGCCTGGGACATAGTGAGCTCACAGGAGGGGACTGGCCCATTCCTGTAGGGGCAGTTCCCACCCCCCAGCTCCTCCCTGGTCCAGCCTCTCCAGCTCCCTGGATATGGGGAAATAGTTCGAGGGCGCTTTCCCACGAGGGGTCTACTCTCACCCAAAGCACTCAATAATCAATATGGCGCAGGCATCAGCCAGTCGGCACAGAGCATGTGGGCCAGGGAAGGATGCAGAAGGTCTGGAAGCCCCCCAGGGCTCAGACTCCATGCAGTAGTTGCTGGAACATGGGCTGGTCTCAGGATCCTAGGGTTCAGATGAAGAGGAGTGTCCCTGGGAGGGCGTGTTAGGGTGTTGACTATTTACCAACTGACGTACAAGTATTATAATATTTTAACAGCTAGCATGGCTGTCCTGCCAGGCTTGGAGGATTTATCACTAGAAACTATGCTGATACTGCCCCGCCCCAACCAGTCTTCCCCAGGAATCTTCAGGACCACGAGTCTGCTGTCTTACCCACTGTCTTTCCACAGGAAGTAGTTACCCGTTTTCCTACTGGGGAGGGCGTTATTTTGCCTGCTTACCTGAGGCTCTGACTGTGATGCCCATCCTACCCAAATCAGTCCAGGAGGGTCACTACCATGACTGGTGATTCCTTGTACTTGCAGGAATTCCCTACTCCATGTTTTATCACAGCCTTTTTTTTTTTTTTTTTTTTAAATTTATTTATATTTTTGGCTGCCTTGGGTCTTCGTTGCTGCACACGGGCTTTCTCTAGTTGTGGTGAGCGGGGGCTACTCTTCATGGCGGTGAATAGGCTTCTCACTGCGGTGGCTTCTCTTGTTGTGACGCACGTGCTCTAGGAGTGCAGGTTTCAGTAGTTGTGGCTCGCGGGCTCAGTAGTTGTGGCACACAGGCTTAGTTGCTCTGCGGCATGTGGTCTCTTCCGGGACCAGGGCTCGAACCCGTGTCCCCTGCATTGGCAGGCAGATTCCTAACCACTGCACCACCAGGGAAGCCCCCCAGCTTCTTTTTTATTTACAGTGTCTTTTCATACCTTCCTCCCTGCACACAGGATCATGTGTTCTCAACAAAATATGCCCTGTCAGTCATCACCTCTGTCTCACCATTGCCTCCATGTCATCGTTGGTTAAAATCCTTTCATACTGGCTGAGTATTCTTTCAGGGTCACAGGCTGTCCTTCTTTGGAAGCTGGGGAGAGGGTGGGTGACCCAAGCTGTGCAGTCAGCCTTTTTCAGGGTTGATGTGGACCCCTGGAGAGGGACTCTGGGACCATCGACTCCAAGGCTGCCTGGCCATTCATTCCAGGACTTGGAAAAACGTACCTGAGGAACAACTTCGCACAGGAGGTGAAGGGTGGGAAGATGTGCCCTGGAGGTGCCAGCTGAGCCTTGGCCTCAGCCTGGTCTTCTCCACCACTGGAGATGGTCAAGTCCCTTTTTTGCTTCAATTATTTTGAATTAGATTTTTGTC
Organism: Neophocaena asiaeorientalis asiaeorientalis; assembly: GCF_003031525.2. Taxonomy (NCBI): domain Eukaryota; kingdom Metazoa; phylum Chordata; class Mammalia; order Artiodactyla; family Phocoenidae; genus Neophocaena; species Neophocaena asiaeorientalis. The sequence goes on along the minus strand of NW_020173678.1, from coordinate 470,544 downwards.
ACTTACGAGAAGGAGGTGGCATGTCTTTCAAGGCACAGGTCACGCACCAGCTCAGGTCATCACCTGCCTCCTTCCCCCCTGGTTCTTTGTTTGCACTGGCACTGCACTGGGATGTGCAGTTTGTGTACGAGAGCTTCATCCTGCAAGAGTCAGGGCCCCTGCAGGCCGGATCCTGGAGGGTCAAGGCCAGGCTGCATGGGTGGTGAGGCTCTGAGTACCGCTCGTTCTTTGGTGACGTTGGGTGAGGGGTAGGGTGCTGGGCTCAGGTGGCTCCAGAGGGCTCCAGAAAGCTCCAGAAGAAAAAAAACTCAGCCCCCGGGTGGCTGAGAGCATTTGCATTTACAGACAAAGGGGAGCCAGGGGAGAGGGAGGGACCAGCAAGAGGGCTGGGGTGAGGAGTGTGGAGAGTTACTCAGAGACACAAATGGGAGAAAAGAGAATGGATTAAGATATGGTGACATTTTAAAACAGAGAGGAAGGGATACACACGTCATGATTTTAATCTCTGCAAAGCAGCAAATCGTCAATTCACCAGATGTGTTTTAATCTAAGACTATTTTCCTTAAAACTGCCTTGAGGGTCAAACAGCCAAGTCTTTATTTTCCCTCTAAGAGGAGGTCGCCTCTCACCAACTCCTAAGGGGTTTCCTCGCCCGTGTTCTCTTCCCACGCCAACTGACGCTCTGTCCGGTGTCCAGGACCCGAAAGTGCCCATCCTACCTTGTCACCTCTCTTCTTGTTCCCCTGCACAAGCTTCCCAGAGGTTCCAGAGTGAAATCTCTAGTCCTCAGCTTGGCACACAAGGCCTTATGTTCTGTCCCAGCCCAGTACCTAGGGGACTACGTGACAGGTAGGCCCAGCCCACCTGTCCAGACCATCTTCCACCACTGCTCACCTGCCCTCCCCCCGCCCACCCCTCATCCCTACCTCACGCTTCATACCTGCGCAGCACTGATACTTGGTGTTTTCTGACAAAACTTGTGCTCTTCTTTCTTTCTAACTCTCTACATATTTTTGTTTGTTTATTTGTTTTGTTTGTTTTGTTTGTTTCATGCGGCATGCGGGATCTTAGTTCCCCGACCAGGGATCAAACCCGCAACCCCTGCAGTGCGAGCACAGAGTCCTAACCACTGGACCGCCGGACAAGCCCTCAATCTTTTTATATATTGTTCCCGTTTAATTCAATGACACTGATTGAGTAGGAAAGAAGGCTCGCCCTTCTTCTCTGGGGAGATTTTCTGGGACCCGTCAGAGAGAGCTAAGAAGCAATTGATTACATAGTAAGGATCAGATATGAATATAAATTAATTTTTAAAAAGATTTTTTTGATGTGGACCTTTTTTAAAAATAAATTTATTTATTTATTTGTTTATTTTTTGGCTGCATTGGTCTTCGTTGCTGTGCGTGGGCTTTCTCTAGTTGTGGCGAGCGGGGGCTACTCTTCGTTGCGGTGCGTGGGCTTCTCATTGCGGTGGCTTCTCTTGAGGTGGAGCACAGGCTCTAGGTGCGCGGGCTTCAATAGTTGTGGCTCGCGGATTCAGTAGTTGTGGCTTGCGGGCTGTAGAGCACAGGCTCAGCAGTTGTGACACATCGGCTTAGCTGCTCCGCAGCATGTGGGATCTTCCCGGACCAGGGCTCGAACCCGTGTCCCCTGCATTGGCAGGCTTGAACCCGTGTCCCCTGCATTGGCAGGCGGATTCTTAACCACTGTGCCACCAGGGAAGCCCCAATGTGGACAGTTTTTAAAGTCTTTATTGAAGTTGTTACAATATTGCTTCTGTTTTATGATTTTGATTTTGGCCACAAGGCATGTGGGATCTTAGCTCCCCGACCAGGGATCGAACCCGCACCCCCTGCACTGGAAGGCCAGAGTCTTAACCACTGGATCGCCAGAGAAGTGCCAAATATAACTTAATTTACAAGTGCAAATTGACCTCTGCAGTTTTCCTACAATAGGAACTCGGAGTGTGAGCTGACTCTCATCTAGCGGTCAGCTGTAAAGTATTTTGCATGCTCTTTTTTACAGATCGGGCCTCACTGTTTCCATATGCATTATTGTATAGGATTGTATGTATCCGAATAGTGTTTTGTGTGTTATGGACCATGCATGGGACTTTCCACGGAGTAATTCTGAGTATATTTCAGTTTCACCGTCTCGCTGACTTTAGACCTTCCACCTTCTTCAGATTAAGTTAAGGTATGAGGTGAAATTGAGTATATTATACTCGAAAACTCTTGAGAAGGCGCTGGGTTGGAGGGTGACGTCCAAGTCCAGCAATGACACCTTTTGCTCCAGAGTTTGAGATGAACCTGGGAAGAAGCCGTGGCTTGCATTTGGAACCAGGCGGGAGTGTCTGGAAACATGAGACTCACGCTCCAGAGACATTTAGAGAAAGACATGCAGAGGGAACCAGAGTCACGGGTGCTCGTTTTGTGGAACATCTTTTGGGCTATTTATACTGTTTTCTCTTTTTTTTGGCCGCGCCTTGGGCCCTGCAGGATCTTAGTTCCCCGACCAGGGATTGAACCCGGAGCCCCGGCAGCAAAAGCACCGAGTCCTAACCACTGGACCACCAGGGAAGTCCCCTCTATTGTTTTCCTTTCCTCTTATAAAAAGGACTGGCAGAAGAATCTAGTCTGGGGCTGTGTCTGAGGGATGACAGTTCATAGGTCAAGGGGAATGTGTGTCCAGAGTGAGAGCCGGAGACCTAGGCGTGCCCAGGTGGACATGGCTGCTTATGGGTCAGGAGGAAGAGAGTCCGGGAGGGAATCTGAAAGGGGCCAAGCCAAGGAAAATAGTGTCAGGGAAAAGAGAGTGGTGAAAAGGGCCTGACACCGTAGACAGAGGCCTCCCCGTCGTAATGAAGTCGGATGAGGCTGCAGGGCGTCCTCCGAGTTACCTTCTCCAGAGTGGACTTCTGCCAGCATGCACTGCGGGTAGAGGCCAGACTGCAGGGAGGCGAGACTCACTTTTCCAATAATGTAGAGAGTTGGGAGAATGTGGAAGGTTGCTAGAAGGAGAGTGAGGGCTAAGAGAACGCCTTATTATTTAATTAAAAACAATTTTCTTTTGGACTGTAGTTGATTTACGATGCTGTGTTAGTTTCAGGTGTACGGCACAGTGATTCAGTTATACCTGTACATATATTCATTCTTTTTCAGATTCTTTTCTCGTATAGGTTATCACAGAATACTGAGTAGAGTTCCCTGTGCTAGACAGCAGGTCCTCGTTGGTTATCTATCTTATATATAGTAGTGTGTGTATGAAGAGAATGCTTTGAAACTAAACAGAAGGAGAATTCTGCAGCCCGTGTTTAGGCTGGAGAGACGGTTGAAAAGGAGACATTAGGAACAGAAGTGCCTGCTGAGGGGATGCTTCGTGGAAAAAGGCCCCGGGGGATTCAGGAGGGGATGCTCTGAGGCCAGATACAGGACCTCACCGTGGACAGAGGAGGGGCAGGCGGAGGCAAGCCCGTAGTGTGTCTTCCACGTGTCCTCACGGTGCAGTGGTGCCTGGCCCGCAGAGGGTGAGATCTTGGGGGGCAGGTGGGGAGATGCAGGTAGAGCCCCGAGAGCTGAGAGTTCTGGCTCTGTGTTCATAGGCAAGGAGGCAAGACCATGTACTGAAGATGCAGGAGGGAGGGGTGGGGGCTTGGAGAGGGAGCTGCAGGTGGGGTGGCGGGGGGGCCACTGAGGGAGGTGGGAGAGGAGGATGGAGAAGCAGCCGCGCTGCACGGAAGGCCCTCCGAGGTTGGGGACCAGGAGAGCAGAGGCTACATCCGTGGGATGGGGGTGCAGGGGCGCATCTGCTCCAGGTGCAGCTGCCAGGGTGGGAAGACTTGGCCACCCAGGGTTGAGGGATCCAGGTGGCAAGAGGGTGGGGCTCCTCTCAGTTTGCAGCATTGGTTTTCCAGTCCCCCATGGGAAAGCTCAGCTCCTGCCCGGTCCTTAGACAAGAAGGGCAGAGTGCAGCCCTCTGGCCTCACCCCCAGGGGATGTGCACCCTGCAGGTGGTGACCGTGTGCTAACCCTGGCAGGCAGACATTGAACTCATAATAATAAAATAATAAAATCAGCATTATCACTATTTTGTTGATCTATTCTATAAAACACATTGTACTAATTCCATGTAAAAAATACTACTTCTGTAGAAGTTCCATAGAATCGGTCTCTTTTTTTCTTTTCTTCTTTTTGGCCGAGCCATGTGCCTTGTAGGATTTTAGCTCCCCAGCCAGGGACTGAACCCGTGCCCTCGGCAGTGAAAGCTTGGAGTCGTAACTACTGGACCACCAGGGAATTCCCAAGTTGGTCTCATTAATTGTAGTTATTACATTCATGTTTGAAGGTTCTTGGGTAATGCCAGCTCTTTGCGGGTTGTTATCCCTAGAGATTTGCTGTTCATTGAATGTACTTCGAGCATCCCTGAGCACCAGCTCTGGAAGCCAGGTCCTCCGGATTTGAATACTGACCTTACCCTCGGTGCCTGACGTGCTTGGACCAGTTACCATGCCTCCGAGTTACGAGGTTAAATGCACTAATGCGTGTGACGTGACGGCACAACCCTTCGGACCTGGTCAGCTCTCAGTCAAGGTGAGCATATCCACCGCCAACAAATGTTCTCCTACTATGTACCACGTAGTTTAGACATATTGCCTGATTTCATACAATGGACTAGACATTCCCTTCATTTTGTTGTCGAGGAAGCTGTGGCTCAGAGAGGACAGAGTTTGCCTCGTCGGCCGAGGGAGGGGCAGAAGGGTTTATGCTCCCAGTTGCCTGGCTTGACTCAATGCACCTGGCTGCCTGGTCTGTACCGTCGCTGTGTCCCCAGAGCGCTGTGTCCCCAGAGCCCAGGACGCTGCCTGGTGCATAGGCGGAGGGTGTGGACGCTAGTCTCCTGACCCTGCCGGTTCCTTTGCTGGCTGGGCGCTGCAGCATTTGTCTTGCATGGTACCACACCCCTCTCATCAGTACTAACCTTCTTGTCGTTAAGCCTTCGTTTGTGTGTTGCCAGTCCCCACCCCCGGGGCTGGATGGATGTATTCACACATGCAGCAACGGAGGTCCAGCCTGTTAGAATCCAGGTAGCGCTTTCCAGAAAGATTGTTCTGAACATCCAAGGATGAAGCGTCCTGACTCTCTTTGCTTTTAAAGATTCAGGTACCAAATGCGCCCTTGGCTGGCTCATCCTCTTCTGCTATTGAAGTAGAGTTGATTTACAATGTTGTGTTAGTTTCTGGTGTACAGCAAAGTGATTCACTTATACACATACCTACATTCTTTTTCATATTCTTTGCCATTATGGTTTATCACAGGTTATTCAATATAGTTCCCTGTGCTCTACAGTAGGACCTTGTTGTCCATCCACGCTATAGGTAGTAGTTTGCAACCGCTGACCCCAACCTCCCGGTCTTTCCCTCCTCCAACCTCCCTCCTCCTTGGCAACCACAAGTCTGTTCTCTATGTCTCTGTGTCTGTTTCTGCTTTGATCCTTCTTAACTAGGATCAAATGTATGAAAGTGTTTTCACGTTGGCAGCTCACCTGGAAGTGAACATGCGGCCCGCTTCCAGGACTGTTGCTACTTTCGTTTTTGGAGGCTCGTAGCTCAGAGGACAGAGCACAGGATGTGGGTTTGAGACCCTGAGCTTCCCGGGCCTCTGCTGCCTCGCTTATAAAGCTGGAGCGATGCTCTCCCCAAGGTCACGAGAGACGACCCGTCATAAGGGCATTATTGCAGAGGACCATGAAAATAAAAGGGGGCATCTGGAGAGTTTATCAGCAAAAAGCAGGGGTTGGAGCAGAGCCCAAGGTGCCAATTCTAACACAGAGTTTCAAAAGAATATGCCCGAGATTCTACTTTTGTCATCTCTGAGTGATGAGCTTATGGGTAATTTCATCTCCTCGGTTTTGCCTATCTGCATCTCCTAGTTCTGCACTTAGGAACTTTTTTTTTTAACTTAGTTGAGTCATTAAAAAACAAGTCATTAAAGAGATCCAAGAAGAAGGTTGTACTTACTCTTGGATATTTAGTTGATACTTGAGGATCATTACTGTACATATCTGATACTATACAATAGATGTAGCTAGGTGATGGTATAACTAGTATAAAATAACAGGATGGTTTCCATTGATTTTTTTTGTTTGTTTTTTTTAAGGGTTGTGGTTTTCCTGCCGCAGCCTGATAGGTGGTTTGGTGCCTCATCCGGCCTGGCTTCTAGTGTGTAGCCTGTTCATCAGGCCTACGAGAAGCTAAGGTCCCCGGGGCTCCACCCACTCGACTCCCAAGTTTGTATCCAGATGATTATAGTAAAACGATTTTGCAAGTTCGCTGTAAACATGGATAGCTATGATACACTACAACAGAGTCACAGAGATTCCGTGTCATCTGTGACCTTTTGGTCTTAACATTTCTGGGAAATTCTTCACGTTCTCCCGGACCTGGCCTTCTCAGTTTATTTTTCAAAAGACGTCCCTTTGAAATTGTTGAAGAATAGCGCACACTCGTTGTTATTTCCGCTTCTTTTAAATTGCCCTTTACTCAAAGTCTCCATGTTCCAATATGACGTTGCTCCTGCCTTTAGGGTGGTCCGGCTACTCTTCAGATCCTGTGGGTCTGGGTCACCTGGCGGCTAAGGTTGACAGGGATGAGCCCCAGACAAGGTCCCCTGGGGTCCCAGGCTTGGCCCACGTTCTTTCCGCTCACCCCACATTGGCCACGAATGTAAATTGTATTTCCATTCTTACTCCCCACAGAATTTTATCCTGATGAGATATCTTTATGTTTGAAAGCCTTACTAGTTACCATGTAATTCTCTGCTACAAAACTCTGCATGTAAATTGAATTTGTTTTCAATTCCTACAACTGTGAGGCACTAAAGGTTAACACTTTCCTCCCATATTGAGGTAGCATTAGAAATCGATCGAATACCGTAAGTATATATTACAACCTTCGACAGATAGATAGAGTTTTATTTATTTGTAAAGTTTATTTGTTTTATGTATTTACTTTTGGCTGCGTTGGGTCTTGGTTGCTGCGCGCAGGCTTTCTCTAGTTGTGGCGAGCAGGGGTTACTCTTCGTTGCGGTGCGCGGGCTTCTCGTTGCGGTGGCTTCTCTTGTTGCGGAGCATGGGTTCTAGGCGTGCGGGCTTCAGTGGTTGTGGCACGCGGGCTCAGTAGTTGTGGCTCTCGGGCTTAGTTGCTCCACGGCATGTGGGATCTTCCTGGACCGGGGCTTGAACCCCTGTCCCCTGCATTGGCAGGTGGATTCTTAACCACTGAGCCACCAGGGAAGTCCTGATAAATGAGTTTTAAACACAGAAACCTCTTGGTTGAAATTCATTTCTTCACAGGATAAACTGTGGAGAGATCTTCAGGGACCTGGTAGATAGTCTTTGGTGATGGAGATATTCACCTTGGGGGCCGGGTAAGACTCCAGGGGTGGAGAGGGTGCCTTTGAAGTAAGGTTGGAGAATTGCAGTTGTGAATGGGGTAGAAAATTAGAATGTGTAGGATGTTTACTCAGGTAGACCAATTTTAGGAAAGAAAACATACTGACACTGAGGATTTCGAAATGGATTTTCTCAGAACTATCCATGCCCACACCCCGCCCCCCGGAAAGTCTTCATGTTATTTGTATATTGGTTGGATTTAACTCACTCGAGGTCTCCGAGTAACTTAGCAACTCTCTTCTTTTAATGATTCAGACTGTTTCTGCACACAGCTAAAGCATGTTAAAGAGACCTAAGCCAGTGTGTATTATAAATACTTTATAAGACCAGCAAGTGGAATTTCTCACAGGGAGCATCATTATAGCAGAGGTGGTCTAGCGCCGTAGTTGACTGTACTAGTTCCTGAATCAGACACAACATTTGTTCTATTCTCCATCATTACCAGCTGTGCAACCTGGGGGCAGATTTTTACCAGTTCTGGTCCACAGCTTTCTCACCTGTAAAGTGGGACTAAAAATAGATTTCTCATTGGGTTGTGAGATTTAAATGAGGTCATGCATGCAAATCACTCAGTGCATGCCCCATATATGCTAAGTACTGGGTAAATATTAATTGTCACCTTTAGATGTTACAGTGTTTGCCTCCAGGAAAGAGCTCTCTAAAGGCGATGGCATCATCATTTCAGCCTTATTTCTTCGATCGTGACTCTTCTGTGCACAAGTTACCGTACTGCCCACACTGATTTTATGGCCAGCTGTAGACCTTTGAGATTCCAATTGACCGTGAGGCTCTGGAGCCGCCCACAGCAGCAGGGTGCCCTCATTTTCCCATCAGCCTCTCAAGGACAAATGTAAACCCTCTAAGAACGCTTACCGAAGGGTGGCCCTCTGAATGCCTGAAGTCGTTTTTAATATTCTCAGAACACTGTCTAGGAGCTGTGTCAGGTGGATGGACAGCATTCAGAGTCTCCTATGGGGTCATGTACACAAAACCCATGTAAAGGCACGGCTCCCAGTAACAATACAGGCACCTTAATCCTTGTATCGACAACTGTTCTATTGGGTTACACAGTTTTCATCTCAGAGGAATGGTCTCGACATTAAACTGTCCAAACAGTATTTATATCTGTGGCTGCCCCTGCAAGATCACTTAACCCCGCACAGCCGTTTAAAAGTAGTTAATGACAGAAGCGGCCTGACTTGCCCCAATGAATGATGGCCCAAGTTCGACCTGGGCTGTCACGGTTTTATGGAGGAAGACGGTTTGTCCATCGTCGGCTTCAAGCACAGCAGGTGATTTGAAACGAAATGAGACGGTTTCTACAAGCAGATTGATGTGGGAATCTTGCCTCTCTTCCCTTTGACCCTTGACAAGTTGACACTGCAAAGATTGTGACTTTAAAAATGATTGGGCGCAAATGCATTTAGGTAGATGATTTACTGGGCGCTGAAGCAGGGACGGTGCCTGTGGAGCGATGCTGGGTGGGGAGGTAATTGTTAACTTTAACAACTCATGTTTTACGTTTCTGTATCTTATTAATTGTCCTGCCGGGAGAATCTGCTAGTGACCCTTGATCAAGTCATCTATATTCTTGGTAAGAGATCAGGGACCCAACTGCCTGGTCAGACACCAGGTAACCAACATCAAGATGAAGAGACTCAGGACTTCCCTGGTGGCACAGTGGTTGGGAATCCGTCTGCCAATGCAGGGGACATGGGTTCGAGCCCTGGTTCAGGAAGATCCCACATGCCACGGGGGCAACTAAGCCTGTGCGCCACAGCCACTGAGGCTACGCTCTAGAGCCCACGAGCCACAACTACCGAGCCCGCGTGCCACAACTACTGAAGCCCGTGCGGCTAGAGCCTGTACTCCGCAACAAGAGAAGCCACCATAATGAGAAGCCCGCGCACCAAAACGAAGATTAGCCCCTGCTTGCCGCAACTAGAGAAAACCCGCACGCAGCAACGAAGACCCAATGCAGCCAAAAATAGATAAAATAAAATAAATTTATTAAAAAAACATGAAGAGGCTCTGTCTCTTATTTATGTCATAAATACTCTTACTTATGATAAACTTATCAAAAGACACTGATTCAGTTGGTCATTTTGGTAGAAAACCCACAGCTTGCATAGGAGGACAAGAAATTGTGTTCACTTTCATGGATTCCCTTTTTTCTTTTTGGTAAATGTGCTTAATCAAATACGGGGGGAACACTGTGATTAGAAGGACGATAGATTCAATTTTTTCATCATCGAAGAGCTACCAGAGATACCGGGGAAAAAAGAAAATCCTGCATTATCAAAACTTTTTTTCTAATCCTTTGTAATCACATTTATTTTCACAGCAGGTATTATGTAATACTTGATGTGTATGTAAAATATTATGTAATATTTTAATGTGTAATAATTAAGAAAATATTCTTCGCATTATTTTGACCGTACTCTTCTGACGCAGTTTTTTCTCTTAGAAGCGAAGTTGTGTCATGAATAAATGTTATCTTACATCGAATTTAAAAATCGACCGTTTTCCAAAACAAGAATAAAAATGACAGTCAGGAAGACGATTTTTAAAAAGCGGTTATCTCAGCTCACGATTATGTAATGTTTACACCTAGATTATTTTAAATGAACCTGGCAATAGAACTGTTGATCAATTAATGTTGGGATTTGCATCGAAGTAGCCACACTCTTGAACATTTGCCATAGAACCTGGGCCTTTCGTTGCAGCTTTTGTGTTTCTGTCTATTCTAACCACTTTGTTTGAAATATAATTTTGAAGATGCTAGTAAAAAGTATAACAAATTCCTTACTGGTCTCCGTTTAAATTATTTACTACCCTTTGGAGCCATATCTTCATTGAACTATGTTTAAAGTATTTTGCTGGAATGTTTCTTTATGTTGTCCATCGGGTTTAATAGACGTGCCGTTTAATAAGTTCGCTACCTGTAAGGATAGACTATTTGACCTCCGTGCCCTACCACTGGTAGACGTAGTATAAGATTGCTTTGTGAAATAAAGCTGTCGGTAACATCAACAAAATAAAAAATGATCGTGTTCCAATACTCTCCGCTGAGTACTATGACAGCACTGAAATATGGAATAAAATTGAAAGTAGATTAGTTTTGGGTCTTAAGTCATGTTTTGACAAGAAATAAGAGAGGAGAACATATCTTTGAACTTTTAGTTTTAAAGTTTTTTAATGAAAATAAGGTTCCTTCTTTCTTTATCACACCATGGCCGTATAACCTGAAAACAATCCATTCTCTTATTGTGAGGGATATAAATACTGTTCTGTCTTTATATTAAATACCAGAAAGGAAGCTCACACAGGGCGAGATGCCTTGACACTTGTAAGTGAGGGAGTGTCATGCTAATAAAAAGGCTTATTGAAGAGGATGGAAGCTCAGTTCATTAATAAGTTGCATACTTTTAGGGTACGTAAGGCGTGTAAATGCTGTGGACAAGCCGGCCGCGCTTGCTGTAGTTTCTGTTCACCTTCTGGAATGGTTCGCATCTGAAGAGGAAGAATAAATATTTCCGGGGTGGGGAGAAAGCCTGCCTGGTGATTGCTTTTGACCTGGAGGAATTTGAAAATTAAGGCGACTTGCAGATTGTGAAATGGTTTCTTTCACCTCCGTGGTTATTTATTAATCGGGTGAAACCACTGCCGATCTGTGGCGTTGACGGTCAGCAGAGGCTGTGGGCTGAGGACCCTGACCCTCCCCTCCAGGGATTTGTAAACATTCTGTGTCGCCAAAGGCGGAGCTCTTGAAAATGCAGCGCCCGCTTGCCCTTCGTTTCGCACACAGGGTGATTACCAAGGGGGCAGGTTAAGCAGCGCCCCCATTCATCTCAGAATGAACTTTTCTCTTTTCACATCTTTCCCTTTAAAACCAAGGATGCAGAGTCTCTGCACACATCCCGGCTGCCCTGCCGGCTCTCCAAGCTCAGCGGCCTTCCCTCTGTTGCAGTCAGGGCAGGGCTCATGTCTGCGAACCTTCTCACCACGGCTTCTTAAAAAAAAGTCCAGATGGACTTTTTTCCCCACAATAAATGCGAATTACATGGTAGCATCGGGCTAACACTGGTCAGACTCTCATGGGATTCTGTAGTTAGTTATGAAAAAAGCAATCCTGTTGTCCTAATCTTAAACTGTCCATAGTCAGGCCTTTTAAAAGTAAGTTGAAAAAGTAAAGACTCTGTGGGCTAAAAGTTCTGAAAAAAGTTTTCACGAGGGTTCCAGCTGAGGTATTTTAAGGCTGTTACAGAGAAAAAAAAAATTTTAATTTTAGATAAATATGAAATATAGCTATGCATCTTAGTTGAGGTGGATGCCAAGTCTTGTGGAGGGTCCCGTAATACCACCCCTTAATTTGTTCCATTACGTGGCTTTAACCTTGACTTTGCTAAATGATATTTGTAAACAGGACAGTGAAGTACTGTGGTCGTTATGCTGGTGTCATTTGTCATCACTGGTCCGGGCTTGATTCCTGAGGGTGGAAGGTTGTTGAGTGATAGCTATATAGTCACCAATGAACAAGACCAAGTTTACATGTGTTTTATTCATGTTTTTTTTCTGTTAAATGTCAAAACCCAAGAGGATCTCTGAGCGTCCTGGGAAGGGTCAGTAAGTGTGCTCAGATTCCCAGAGGGCTGGGAACGGTCACACCTGGTCACACCATGTCCCTAGTGGGTGGAGGTCACCTAGAAGAGAACAAGGCTGGGAAAGAGGGTGTCTGTGTGAGGTACTGAAACCCAGAGGTGAGGTCAATTTTAGCATTCTAGAAGATAAGTGAGAAGGGAAATATGGATAGAAAATTAACAGTAGCGAATGAAATAGTGCCATTTGCAGAGACATGGATAGACCTAGAGACTGTCATAAAGAGTGAAGTAAGTCAGAAAGAGAAAAACAATTATATAATATCGCTTATATGTGGAATCTAGAAAAATGGTACGGATAAACTTATTTGCAAAGCGGAAACAGAGACACAGACATAGAAAACAAACTTATGGTTACCAAGGGAGAAAAGGGGGGATGGGATGAATTGGGAGATTGGGATTGACATATATACTGATGATACTATATATAAAAGAGATAACTATATATAAAAGAGACAGCTGCTGTTTAGCACAGGGAACTCTACTCAGTGCTCTATGGTGACCTAAATGGGAAGGAAATCTAAAAAAGAGGGGATATACGTATACGTATAACTGAATCACTTTGCTGTACAGCAGAAACTAACACAACATTGTAAAGCAACTATACTCCAATAAAACTGAATTAAAAAGAAAAATTAACGGTAGCTGTAGTGTATGACAGGAAAGGGATGTGGACGTCATTCCATGGTGAAGAGCTCCCTATTCAGGCAGATGAGGGGACAGTTTTCACAGGGCACCCATCCTGCTTTATGAAAAGCATGCACTTGTGTGTCAGCCCAGGGTTCAGCTATTAATGCTGCCAGCTGATATCTGTGGTACCTTTAGCATAAGATGTGAATCTTCTGAGCATTGAGTCTTTAATCTGTCGAATGAAGATGAGACCGCAGCGGCTGTGCGTACTGTGAATTAGATGAGGTAACTGCCCCAGAGGGCCCAGGTTGGGGGCTGACACCTGCCCACTGCCCCCAGAACACCGTGGCCTCCCCTCCTTTTCCCAGTTCTGAAATAAGGATGCCAACCGCTTCTTCCCCTCGGATTTCTTGAGCCCGACGAGGTCCATCCCATTCTTGTGAAGAAACGTGTTCTAGAAGTTTCTTCACCTTCCGTAAACCAAAAGTCCTTATTCCAATTCCATTTAACTCTGCTTGCTTAAGAAGTCCAGACTAAACCCTTAATGTCGTTGAATTTCAGAGATGATCTGTGTGGTAGCTTTGTAATCAAGTTGGAGTTTTAGCATTGTTTTAAAATCATGGGCTGAAACAGATAACCAACAAGAACCTACTGTATAGCACAGGGAACTCTGCTCAATACTCTGTAATAAGCTAAATGGGTAGAGACTTTGAAAAAGAATAGATACATGTACACATATAACTGAATCGCTGTGCTCTACGCCTGAAACTTACACGATATTGTAAATCAACTATACTTCAATAAAAAAAACTTTTTAAGAAATGGGCCATAGGGCTTCCCTGGTGGTGCAGCGGTTGAGAGTCTGCCTGCTGATGCAGAGGACACGGGTTCAAGCCCTGGTCTGGGAAGATCCCACATGCCGCAGAGCAGCTAAGCCCGTGCGCCACAACTACTGAGCCCACATACTGCAACTACTGAAACCCGTGCGCCTAGAGCCCGCGCTCCACAATGAGAGAAACCACCGCAATGAGCAGCCTGTGCACCGCAACGCAGGGTAGTCCTTCCTCGCCGCAGCTAGAGAAAGCCCGCGCTCAGCAACGAAGACCCAACGCGGCCAAAATAAATAAATAAAATAAATTAATAAATAAAATACCTTATTAAAAACAAAACGAAAAGTAAAATGGGTTGGAAAGAGCAAGAGAGCTGCGGAGGCTGTTCTGAGTGCCTGTCCGGAGGGGTCCCCTGCAGGGCATGAGTGACAAGAGTGAGTCACGCCACCAACGATGGGACCGGTGGCGCCTGGGGTCGTGTTAATTCAGCTCTAGCCTATGGGACACTTGCTGAGCCAGGACTTACTTCTGAAGTGTCATCTAGACACGATTAACCTCTTCACGACCTGCAAGTGCAGAACCAGCCAGCGAGTTTAAAATTCTAGTAAGGAGAGGCAACGTAAAAGTGGAAAAAAGTTTTTTAAATGGTGAACAAGGACATGTGCTGTCCTTGGTCAAGGGACGGGTCCTCAGCTGGGTCATAAAATCAATTTGCCACAAGGGTCAGGATAAGAACTCCAGGGATTTAACATCATAATTTTTTTTTGGTGGGGGGGGGGCAGCACTGCGCGGGTTGTGGCATCTTAGTTCCCCAACGAGGGATCAAACCCGGGCCCCCAGCAGTGAAAGCCCAGAGTCCTAACCACTGGGCAGCCGGGGAATTCCCCATAATGGTTTTAGAGGTCTTTAGTTTTTTAAGAATCTTCTTTATCACTGTTAAAGTCAGAGGTAAAAACAATAATTATTATTATTTAATGATATATATACATGCTCCCTATGTGTCCAACACAATTCAATGTGATCTGTACCTATTAACTTATCTAAACTCCATAACACTCCCATAAGGTAAGAATTATCATTTCTCCTATTTTATAGATGTGGAAAATGCCGTAGGTGGCAGAACTGGAATTCAAAACTGGGAAGTCTGGTGGCAGAGTCCATGACTCTTATAATGCCTGGCATGAGGCACTGTTTCGTGATTCACTCACTCATTCATTCACTCAATCATTCCTGATCTATACTATACGCTGGCTACTGAAGACATTGGGGACTAGAGAGGGGACCACAAGAAGACATTGCCTATAAAAAACGGAGAGATGGGAGAGATAGATATTAATCATAGTAACGTTAGTAATCATAAAATCGCAATATTGGGTAAATGTACAAGGTGCTAAGAAACTCACAGTCGGAGACTCTGACTTAGTAAGGGAAAACTTCCTTGAGCAAATGGAGCTTGAGCTGGGGATCTGAACGATGAGTACAATTATCCAGGCAACTGAGGGCGGAACTAGTGCCTCGAAGCCCCCGTGATGCGTGGGCTGGAAGGTGGAAGTTGAGTTCGGAGTCCTTGTTATCAGCACTTTTAGTGATGCAAAGAATATAGTCAAACGAAAATATCTTTGGATGGAATTTTGCAAGCACTGCTGCCATGTTCCACATCTATTGTTCTCCTGTAAAACTGAGCTTTTCCTGACCGTGTTCATCTTACTCCTTTCAGAGTACCATGTTATGTTTATGAACAAATGCATTTAAAATCATCTTTTGGAACAAAACCATTATTCAAGAGAGGACTGCTCTAGTATGAGTATAATTGCTTCTAAAATGTCTACTTGTAGACAGACTTGTATAAACCATCATTAATTCTTTGTATAACTAATATATAAAATGCAGAGTTTCCATTAATGGAAAAGGAACCTCAAGCATCACACTGATAATATTGATAATATGCATTTGTAATTACATACTGTAGATAACTGTAAAAGCTACATTTTATTACATTAATAAAACCCCTGAAGCAGCCCGGCTCCGGGTAGAGGCAATATTATTAGGGCTCATGGCTCCATCAGCTAAGAGTCTGTCAAATCGCTGTTAGCTACAGCCAACATGCAGCACGTTGGGAAAACGTTTCCCCCCATAAAATAATGATTTATTTTTCAAGGTAAAATACTGGATGTTGATGGAATTACACACTACCTGAGAGCTATGGGCATAACAAAGCAGAGATAAAAATCAAACTCAATGAGAGCAAAAAGCAGATTGGGAGAACTTGTCCTTCAGGCAGAGGGAGCAATCAGGTTCTGTCTCTGACGATGTTAAAAATAGCTTCCTTCCTCAGTAAACAGCAGGTAGGAGGGGAATCTCATAAAGAGAGCGTTAATTTCACGGAGGCAATGTGTATAGGGTCCCAAATGTTCCTGGGTCAATACCTTGGTCACGCTGACAGGTAAAGTGACCAGGGTGCTGGACTGTCTGGGCCAGTCGATAGCTCTTTAGGTGTCTGCCAGTCGCCCATTAGGGAGGAAGACCGGGTGGATTAGTTCCAGCAGCTTCTCAGATGCTCTAAGGATGCGTCCCCGTCCCTAGGTAGAAATGGGAGGCAGTGGCTTCATTTCCATCTGGACCAGGGAGGCTTCCAGATCAGGAAAGAGCTGGGATATGTTCAAAACAATGTAGAGGCAGCTGAGGACTCTGTGCTACCTGGACTGCAAAAGTGTTGGTAGAAACAGACGACATTGCTGTAAACTAAGCCAATGAAGCGACTACAGGCTACAGGGCTTCCCCGGTGGCGCAGTGGTTAGGAATCTGCCTGCCGATGCAGGGGACATGGGTTCCAGCTCTGGTCCGGGAAGATCCCACATGCCGTGGAGCAACTAAGCCCGAGAACCACAACGACTGAGCCCACGTGCCACAACTATTGAGCCTGCGTGCCTAGAGCCCGTGCTCCACAACAAGAGAAGCCACCGCAATGAGAAGCCCGTGCACCACAACGAAGGGTAGCCCCTGCTCGCCACAACTAGAGAAAGCCGACGCGCAGCAATGAAGACCCAACGCACCCCCCCCCCACCAAAAAAAAAAAAAATAAACCCCCCCCCACCCCCCCCCCACAAAAAAAAAAAAAAAAGAGACTACAAGCTCCAGATCGTCATCTGACCCAAATTCAGCTCTGGGAGGATTTGAGGGGTTAACCAGGGAGGTGTCAAAGCATCAAAGTTTCTTTCTGAATGTCACATTCTAATCATCTTCCCAGAACTCTCACTTTCTTCCATTTTACAGAGTTTTGTGACGTAGCACAAAAAATGAGATTGATCTGCTGCATGTGTGGTCTACACAGGGGTACGTGGACGGGCTTCAGAGTCAGGATTTTTGTGTGCCTGTGTTTTTCTTCCAGGAAGAGGGTCCAGGGTTTTCCTAATGTTCTCTCCAGAGGGTCTGTGAGCTCCCCTCCCCACATGTAAAAAGTATGAATACCACACGGACACAGCATGTAACACAGGTCTGCGGTCCTCTCCCTGGGATGTCTTTCCTTATAAGGCTCAGAGGTGGCAGCATAGACACCAGCATGCAGCTGCCCCATTTTCCTGACCTGAGAGAACTCTCAAGGGTAAACGCAACGAGAGGAGATCCCATCAGTAACCTTGCTTTGGCTTGGATAGATTGTGGATATGGGTCCCATCAAACCTCCCTAAAATAGCCCTGGAGGAGGAGAACAAGACTGAAGGAGCAGTCCTGGGCTTTAAGGTCACGAAAATTGAAAGACGATAGTTGGGTGTCCTTTTCTTAGGGCGCTGAGCACCATGCCAGGAAGGCACAGAGCTCAATCATTGCTTGAATCAAAAGCACTTACATTTACATAGTATAAAATCGAATATAATTTCCCAAGGTATGACTAATACTTGATTTTTCTACAAAGTATCATTATTTAAAGACTATATAAGCTGCCTTAGGAAGTTACTTCTTCCGAACAGAAAAAGACTTTAGTTTCTTTGAATCAACACCGAAAGATCTCTTTCAGTTCTTCCACTCCTTGGGGGATTAAAAATAACGGAAAAAGGGGAAGTTGTCTTACACATGTAGATTCAGAGGATTTTAATTTTGCTAATTAAGTATCACTTTCATTTTCTGTGAAAGTATGAGAAATATGGATCCTTGCAGACTCTTAACCAGACGCACACTGGATAACTTTTTCTACTTTAAACATATCTAGCCAATATAAGCGTTTTAAGTAGCAAACGCTGGGTCTTCATATGGCTGAGTACGATGAAATTTCTCAAGATAAACTCATGTGTTTAATGGTATATGTAATGTGATACCTGTATTTCTTAGTGATGAAAATAAGCCTGTGCTTATGTCTTAAAAAGCAACCATTCAGTGGGCTTTAGATGAAATATATTTTGCCTATCGTTTTCTTTCATTTTAAAAGTTTCCGTAAAATTAAAAATTATTAGGTGACAGAAAGCAAATGTGCACAGTTCCAGGCTGTTCTATGTGGGAGAGGAGGATGGATAGGAAGGGCTCGGTGGCATCTGACAAATGTCATCAGACATAATGCAAATTTTGTGGGTGGACTAAAATATGAAAAGTATCTGCCCGCCTGTTTTGGTTCATTTTTCACAGTTCAGTTTAAACTGTGAGACTCCCTTGAAATAGAAAATAATCTCCTGGGTAAAACAGGAACAAAGTGTTTACAGTGTAAGTCCAGGTTCTCTCTGATAATAAGTAACTTTAGAAGGGCTATTAGTTGATCAATTAAGTAACCAGTTGACTAGTATTTATAGAGCAACTATTTTTTGCTTAGTGTTTCTGCTAAGTGTTGAGAGGAACATGAGACACATTTAATGCATAATTTCTTAGTTATATTCATGTTACCTTTTGTGCCTTAATGTGTGTGTGCGTGGTGGGGGGTTTAGGGTGGAGGAGAAAGGGTCCTAGTGGGAGCCATGGATGGGAAGGGGTATCTGAAGGCAATTTGTTAAGTGTTTTAATGTAAACACTTCTCTCTCACTTTCTGAAGAACCTCTGATGCAAAAGGACTGAAAGCAACTCCCTGCATCTGGCTGCCCCTCACTTCCTATGAGGCCAGGTGCTTGAGACACCTGGAGTTCCTTTTATAAAATGTTTTCATTCGGTCAAAGTTGGTCCAGATGGGCCAAGGCTTGAGCAGCCCTTAGGCTGCTAGTTTGACTTTTCTCGTTCTCAAGGGTGATGTTTGCATGTTTTTTTCCTCTGCCTTAAGGGAAAGAAGGTGTCAAAAAGACTTGACAACCATGCAGACCTTCTGGGAGCACACAGCCTGTTGGGGTGCAGCGTTGTCTTTTGGGACAAAGGTGGGACTCAAGCACTAGAGCAGCTTAGGACTGGGGGCCCTTCTCCTGAGCATCGCATTCACTTCCAAGAACACTGTAGGAGTCTATATAAAAGGGATGAGTTTTAAATACTCCTGGTGAGACGGGGGCTGAGGAAGTCTGACTCAACAAAGATGAAATCTACTACACTTTGGGTTGTAGTTCCCGCAGGAGAAAAAAGATATTTCTGGAAACTTCTTATTCTGTGTAGTTTCAGGGTTTTGACACAGCGTCTGTTTATATAGTTTATATATATACATTTAGTTTATAGTTTATATATATATTCTCCCAGTTTTATTGGGATGTAATTGACACACAGAACTGTATAAGTTTAAGGTGGGCAGCATAATGATTTGACTTACATACATCACGAAAATATTACCACAGTACGTTTAGTGAACATCCATCATCACATATAGATACAAAATTAAAGAAATAGAAAAAAAATTACTTTTTTGTGATGAGCTCTCTTAGGATTTACTCTCAACCACTTTCATTTATAACGTACAGCAGTGTTAACTACATTTATCATAGTGTACCTTACATCCCTAGTACTTATTTATCTTATAACTGGAAGTTTGTACCTTTCTTTTTTTTCGGTAGGAATATAGGAGATTTTTTATTCCTTTTTTTTTCCACTGGCCTTTTGCTTTCAAATGATCTATAATAAATCAGATGACTTTCATAATAATTGATATATTTTAAAATGTTCTGTTTCCTCCAAATTCCAGAGATCTTTTAATTTATTTATTATTTTTAAAAGTGTATCTATTTATTTTAAATTTTATTTATTTATTTATTCTTGGCTGCGTTGGGTCTTTGTTGCCACTCGCGGGCTTTCTCTAGTTGCGGAGAGCGGGGGCTACTCTTTGTTGTGGTGTGCGGGCTTCTCATTGCAGTGGCTTCTCGTTGCGGAGCACAGGCTCTACACGCACGGGCTTCAGTAGTTGTGGCATGTGGGCTCAGTAGTTGTGGCTCTCGGGCTTAGTTGCTCCACGGCATGTGGGATCTTCCTGGACCAGGACTCAAACCTGTGTCCCCTGCATTGGCAGGTGGCTTCTTAACCACTGCACCACCAGGGAAGTCCCTATTCATTTATTTTTAATTGAAGTAGAGTTGATATATAATGCTGTGTTAGTTTCAGGTGTACAACAAAGTATAACTATACATACATATCTATGTTTTTTCAGATTCTTTTATCGCTTATTACAAAATATTGAGTATAGTTCCCTGTACTATATGGTAGGTCCTTCTTGTGGAAGTTTGTACCTTTTGACCCCCTTCATCCAATCCCCCTTTTCCCACCCCCTGCCTCTGGTAACCACAAATCTGACCTCTTTTTCTATGAGTTTGTCTGTGTGTTTGCCTTTGAAGTATAATTGACCTACAACACTATGTGAGTTCCTGTTACACAACATAGTGATTCAATATTTCTATACATTTCAAATCGATCACCATGATAAATCTAGTTCCTATCTGTCACTGTACAAAGATATTACATAGTTCTTGACTCTGTTCCCTACCCTGTACATTTCATCCCTGTGACTCATTTATTTTGCAGCTGGGAGTTTGTACCTCTTCATCTCCCTCCCCTATTTCTCTCCTCTCCCTGCTCCCCTCCACTCTGGCAACCACTTGTTTTTTCTCTGTACCTGTAACTCTGTTTCTGTTTTGTTATGTTTATTTGTTCTGTTTTTAAGATTCCACATATAAGTGAAATCATACAGTATTTGTCTTTGTCTGAGGTATTTCGCTTGGCATAATACCTTCTAGGTCCATCTATGTTGCTGCAAATGGCAATTTCATTCCTTTTTTTTTTGCGGTACGCGGGCCTCTCACTGTTGTGGCTTCTCCCGTTGCGGAGCGCAGGCTCAGTGGCCATGGCTCACGGGCCCAGCCGCTCCGCGGCACGTGGGATCCTCCCGGACCGGGGCACGAACCCGTGTCCCCTGAATCAGCAGGCGGACTCTCAACCATTGCGCCACCAGGGAAGCCCTTCATTCCTTTTTTATGGCTGAGTAATATTCCATTTTGTGTGTGTGTGTGTGTGTGTGTGTGTGTGTGTGTGTGTGTGTACATATATCTATGTCACATCTTCTTTATCCATTCATCTATTGATTGTCCACATAGATATTTAAAGCATTCTTTTTTTAACTCAGTGGATTTACAAAATTCACAAAAAATGGCACTTAGGGTCCGCTTCCTCTTCATTCTCTGAAAAAAATTCTTATGCTGCATTTTGACTTACCGCAGTTTTAGGTGATCTATTCTGTATGTTAGATGGTTTAAATCACTAATTGCCAACATGTAATCCTAGAAATAAAAGTTCCACAGCATGTAAATGAGTCTTGTTTGGATACAGGTTCCACATGCCAATTTGAGAAATGCTGGGCTACACCAAGTTCTGCAGGTGTCTTGACTGAGAGCCGCAATGTGATCTGTAAACATCCCAAGGGGGCGAAGGAGCCGGGTTTCCCAGGTGCGCTGGCCAGTTTTCTTTCCACCGATGATCTTGCAGGACTGGCGTCCGAAGAACGCGTTTATGGAAACACGTGTTTATGGATTTGTTCATGTTTGAAAAGACTTTATCAGAGGAAAAGTGAGAAAGGTCTACAGAAGAGTGGACCTAGGAAAGGCAAAACTGTAAAGGGGCTTAATTTGCAGGTGATGGGCATGAAAGGGTGCATCATTTTGGAAAACCTCTTTTAATTATATATTTTATCTTTCATTCACCCCAAAATAACCTAAAACCAAAAAGGTCGGTCTAAGGTAGTGAATGAACATAGTCTAAGAAAATGCATTTTACAACAATTTTTAGAAAGTGCCTTTAGGATTACAAATTGGTGAAAATATAAAGAGGCATCTAAAATAACGCACATTCTCAGGCACCGTTTAAAATAAGGATCTCATTAATATTCATGTTCTGAAAACGTTGCATTTCTAAAGTAGGCTTGGTGGCCTTTTATGTATAATTTAACAACGGAAATCATAACAAAAATAATGTATGGATAGGACGAGTTTATCCTCTTGAATGAACAAATTAGGTCATCGTCAAGCAATTTTATTTAATGGGAATCCCCGTGAGGTGCTTACTTAGAGAGAAATGGCCCTTCTCCTGGTAGAAAAGACTGCTGGAAAGGACGTTCCCCTCGGTTTCACCCAGCAATGGGAGCGTGCAGGGAAACTAGCAGCGTGCTCGTCCCCGACGTGGAGCAGGTGCGCGTGTGGGGACCAAGGCCCACCTACACGTCCCCACCCCGCAGCCTGGGAGGGGCCGGACTCTTGGAAGGAAGGCCACTTCCCCCTTGCTCCCTGCTCTGAGGCTCCCGCCGGAGGGGTCTGGGGGTCTCCAGCGGGCCTCTGATTTGGGGGCTTATTAATAGAAATCCATATGGGACCATCGATTAAAAAATAAAACCGAACTAAGAACACCAAGTGTCTCCAAAATATAAGAATTTTAACCGATGAGGGTCACAATACAGAGGACACTGAAGTTCTAACCCAGATCCCCCCGGGGCAGAAGGTGCTGGGAACAACCCCCTGGGGACCCCACTCAAGCCCCTTTCTCGGCTCCGAGCCCGGGAGGCCGGGTGGACTCTACCTTGAACCTCCTCTGGAGCAGGCACAACCTTTCTAACAGGTGCCATGGTCAGGATGGTCATTCTTGGAAGTTGTAAATGAAAATCGCCCTCAAAATAGCGCTGCCGCCGCGGCTGTGTACCTCGCGGCTCTTCGCTGGGTGAATGCAATTCTTCTCGGCGAGGGAGGCTCGGAGAAGCCTGTGCTCATTTTCGGTTTTCCTTTGGCGCAAGCTCCCCCCCACCCCGCCCCGTCCCCCGGGGAGCCCCGCGGCCCCGCGCGCCGGCCGGCCCTGCGCTCCGGGCTCGC
>NW_020173678.1:447190-447696 GCF_003031525.2 Neophocaena asiaeorientalis asiaeorientalis | reverse complement strand
GGGCGGGGGCGCGCGTGGCTGTGGGCGGAGCTGGCGCGGGCGCGGGGCCGGGAGCGCGCGGGGCTGTGGGCAGGGCTGCGGGCGGGAGGGAGCGCGCGGACTGTGCGGGTGGCGTCGAACATCGTCGGCTTTACCCTCCGGCGGGGAAGCGGTTTCCCCCCAGGCAGCTGTGGCCGCAGGGCGACGGCTGGGGCCTGGGGGCGCCCGCAGGGGACTCGCCGGGCGGCGACGTGGGGAACCGGCCCAGGACGGCCGCGGGGCGTCGGGCGACAGGAGCCCGGCTGATCGCAGCGTCCGCGGCGACCTGCTGTGTGTCCGGTGCTGCGGGCTGTCACTCTGGTGGGAATCCTTCGTGGGGACAGTGTGTGGGGGAGGGGGGCGGCCAGCGCAGAGGACGGGGCTTCTCGGCTCCCCTCGGCGATCCTTCCCCCGCGCCTTGCAGGCGTCCGCGCCCGTCGCAGGAAACCCTGATTAATGCTGACCACGTGGGTGCGAGGGAGGCCCTG
>NW_020173678.1:438923-447152 GCF_003031525.2 Neophocaena asiaeorientalis asiaeorientalis | reverse complement strand
CGCAGGGCCACCTCCCCAGCGGTTCCAGCTCACCGTTCCGAGGGCGCTGCCGACCGTCCCCACGACGCCCTCACGCCCGGCTCCACCGCGCCTCTCTACGTGGGTCCCGATACTGTCCTGTGTGTCCCCGCCTCCCTGACCCCGGCACTCACTCTCCGCCCAGTGCCTGCCTGAGCCCGCTGCTGCGTGTGTGTGTGTGGTGTGCGTGTGTTGTATGTGTGTATGTGTGTTGCCGCGTGCGTATGATCTGCGTGGTGTGTGTGTTGCAGTGAGTGTGCGTATGATGTGTGTGGCTGTGCGTGTGTGTATGGTGTCTGTTTGGGGGAGCGCGGTGGGGCCTGAGGGGGGCTTGGCCGCGTGGTCTCCCTCCCTGGGGCGTGGGTCTGAGAACGCCGCCAAGGGGAGAAGGGCCGTTGCCTGGGCCGAACTGTGGCTAGGAAGGGGGTCTGGGAACCAGGCTGGAAGCCTGGTCTGGGGCTGGGGACTAAGGGCTGGGGGCTGGGCCAGGTGAGTGGTGAGTAGGGGGCACCTGGGAGAGGGCACGTCTCCCGGCGTCTGATGAGCAGTTTCCTTCATGTTTTGTTAAGATTGCCAGAGCTGGAAGGTAAGGAGGTTGGGAGGCCTCCGCTCTGGGTGGTGAATGACACGCTGGGGTGAGAATGGGGTGCACCTGGGTCCCTGGGCTGCCTTCCTACCTGGGGCTGTGGCCACCGTCCTGGGGTGGAGGTGAAGGAGTGAAGGGGGAGAAAGTGAGGGGAGGCTTGCGTTTTCATCGCTTCTGGTCTTCCTGGGCCCTGGGACCTATTTTCTCATAGAAACCTTATTCTAATAAATGTGTCTAGGTTCCAAAGTGGACTCCTAAAGCCTGTTTAATCCAGTGTTTGGCATCATGTCATAGTGCATAAAGCCTATTAATCCGCAGTGTCACGCATACCACGGTACCATTGGTATGAGCATCACTAAGACCGTGTCTTCGAATTCAATGTCTGTGGAAAAATTCATTGCAAATTCCAAGTAATCAGCTAGGAACATCATGGCCAGCTGGGGACTCTCTGATGTGAAATGGTTACACCGTGTGTCCAGGGCACGTTTCCCTGGAGAATACCTGTCCTATTACAAATGACCAGATATCACTGGAGTTGGCAAATGAGAAAAGTAATTTCTTTGCTGTAGCTCATATGTTATGTTCTTTAACATTTAAAAGACGGCAAACGTTGTTCTTCTATCGCACTTGCAGATAATCCATTTTTATCCTTATAAGTGAGAGCATCTGTTGTCAGTATCAGCTGTCACTGACAGCATCTGTTGTCAGTATCAGTTCTTGATCATCGGCCTTTTAAACTGGCCCCAGGATTGTCTTCCTGTCCTGGGGTTTTAGAATCAACGGTTAATATTGGTTATGAGAGGTTGCTCTTAGACACTTGTCTGGATGAAAGCCGCAGAGACCTCAGTCGTGGAGTATTTAAAAAGCGAAACCTCTTACGATATTTCGTTAGTTATTGTTGCATTTGTGGCTGTCATCACAGTCAGCAGTAGAAGCACACCTAAGATTTATTAAATGCTTAATGTGTACCCAGCACCACAGCTTGAGAACGTCTTCCTTAGAACACCTATTAATATTTTGCAGCAAAAACTGGTTTCTGCCAAATAACGTTTGGTAGAACTGCATTGGCCATCATCCACAATTTTTGGTCCATCAACCAACGCGGAGCACCTACACATACCAGATGCTGTGCTAGACACCGGGGAATCCGCTCTGATGAAAACGAATCCCTGTCATCGTAGAATTTCAAGGTGGAAAGACACATAATTAGGTCAGTCATCCCAGGTATACAAAGGGCTATGCAGGCATAGCGCAGAAGGCGGTGGGGATGTGTCACGGGGGGTCCGTCCTTGGGGAGAGTACTCGTGGGGGTGAGGGGTGAATACAGACAGAGTGGACAAGGCGGAGAAGCAGGGGTAGCTGACAGAGGAAGCAGAGGGTGTGGAGGCTGGAGGTGGGGAGAGCGTGGTGTGTGAAGAGCTAAGAGGGATGGGATGGGATCGGGGGTGAGAAGTTGACTAAGAAGCTGCTGAGGGGTGAGGCAAGGAGGTGATAGAAGTCAGATCATTCGGGGTCTTGGAGCCTCCCCGAAGGAGTTAGGTCTTTAAGCCCAGAGTGATCAGGTTTGCACGGTATGATCAGACTTGTATTGAAAAAGTTGTCGCTTTGGCAGTGGGGTAGAGAAGAGGCTGGAGGGGCGAGAGGAAGGGGGCGAGCTGGGGGGGGTCTGCCGAGTCCACGTGAGCTATGCGGGGACCTGGACTAGGGCGGTGACATTGGGATCCGAAGGAACTACGAGTTAAGGTAGACCCTGTTAATTACAATGAATCGTGATAAGGCTTAGATTTGGCCTTTTTCTTTTTCTTTCTTTGAGGCCCAAAAGGCAACAGTGCATCTAATAATCAGTGGCTCTTCTGTTAGGTGAAATACAGGGGGTAGGAAACACAGCCTGGGGGTCTTGGTGTCCCGGAGTTTCAAGGAGCTGAGAGTAGCCAGTTGAATGGCGGGGTGAGGGCCAGCGAAGCAAAGGTTCTGTGGGCACAATTTTTTTCTTAAGCTTTTAAAAAAATATATGGCAAAATCCAAGTTCGAAAATCATGAGCTAATCTCTACCAGGCGTTGAGTTGCCAGTTTTAAAGATTGCCATGGAGGATATCTCAGTTTTAGTCATCGGTGTTAATTATAGGTTAACTGTTGATGTTAAACGGTATCTGTTAATTTTGTTAACTCCTGTTTCATTAATTGTTGATATAGACTCGACCTCTCAGTCCACACAGCTTTCCCTTTAACGCAGTTTATTCATATTTCCTGCTGCCTTTAGCATTCTTTCCTATCAGTTTTACTCCCTGTCTCCTGAGGACACAACAACTTTAGTTTGTACATGACTGACCACCAATTTGTGTTGGTGTCTTTATGGCGCAGATGCTCTGGAATGTCCGATCGTTCACTGCCTCTTAGCAAAGCGACCAAATTCAATATATTTGTCAGGGAAAAGGAGTCATTGCTGGTAAATATTGAGCAGATTTAGTTGTCTTCCAGTTTACCAGCTTGGAGGGTACTTTTAGCTCAAGAACTACCCGCTTGTAGGTAATGGTGGTAGTAACCTGAACAGGAGGTGGAAACGTTCTGGGGGTCCTGCCCTGGACCTGCCTGTGGGGACCTTGCCCACCGATGTGGTTTTTCTTCTCCATCCTCCACGTAAACCCAACAATGGTTTAGATGCTTTACACTGTACTTCTGACCGAACGGTTGTAATTTAGTGGTTACATGTTAATTTTCTAGTATTGTTTTGAAGACGATCGTATTTATTTACTTTTAAAATGCATGCAGCATTTTAAACAATTTCTCAATGTTTTCCTTTGTTGTGGAATTGATTGTCCAACAGACCTGGGAGATAAACTGCTAACTACTATGGGCCTCTGTGAAAGTAGGTTCTTAGGATCTGTGACTTATGTTCTGGGGGGGGACCCTTAGATGATCCCCTTACATTGTCATTTGCTTTCGGGAATTGGAACTCTGTAATTGCCACTGAGTGATGCCCAGACTTGTCGTGCTCGGGAGGTGAAGCGATCTGTGTGAAGACGGCAAAAGGAGCTAAACTTGGAGGTGATCACATGGACAGGATTCGTTTGTCTCACTTGGCTGGAAATAACAGCAAGCGGTGCCCGACTTCGATAACCCAGGTCTACAGTTGAAGCTTTCTGGCTGCTGGAGTGGAGAAACCAGAAATTTTAAAAAGTAAAACAGTATGAGCTCCTGACAGTGCTAAAGCCATGGAATGTGCCTCCTTTGGTACGGCTCTTCTGCCCGCAGCTATCAACAATAATTTAGCAAATCTTGCCTTGGTTTATATGTGCACCAATACATGTTATTAAGGGGAATAACCAAGATTAGCTTATTTAGAATGCAAGGAGTCATTTTGAGTCAGATGATAATGTTTACCTCATGAAACAAAACAAAGGCTGGTTCGTTCCTATATGCGCGGGAGGGATTACAACATTGCCTGTCACTCTTTTCATCTAGAGCTTTAAAACAATATTACTGCACCGGCAATTTTCATGTGCTGTGATAGGCAGGATATTTAGGGAATAAGCCCTCCTGTGATTTCTGCTCTGGCAGAAGGATCTAGAAGAACGAGAGCTATTGGCCTGGGCTGCGTCATCAAGCTCTCTGATTATGAACATTAATAATAATTATAAACATCTTAGATGGTTGTTGGATAATTTAAGAATACATAAGTGCTCGCTTCGGCAGCACATATACTAAAAAAAGAATACATAAGTGCTGGAATACTGAGTCTGTATCTTCACTGTTTCTTGACAATACTCGTCTCATTGTTGGTGATTCATGTTTATTATTAACTAGGTAATAAAAAATTAAAAGCATTTTATAATAATGAAAAAATTATTTTTAATGAATATGTAAAAGGGGCCGATGTTTTCACTAGACAGAGAATTATGGCTCCGTGTGGTGTACTGGTGGGAAAAAAATAGTCCCCGGTCAGATGAAGCTAGGCTGCCACGGGTTCTGTTTTATTTCTCTTGAAGGCTTCTCGGTGCCATCATCAAAATGACCTCTCCTTAACCCTGGTCTGGACTCTGGTTCCATCGATCAAAGAAAAGCTGTTGAGCACCTATAGTGGATAAAGAAAGGCTTTGCTGGAGCTGGGAGGCATATGTGAGGATCTTCCTGCAAAAGGGACTGAGGTCCCTGTTTAAAGCCTGGAAAGGGGCAAGGGGGGGCTCTGTTACAAAGGGGGTGGCTCTAAGCGATGTGGAAAAGGTGACCCCTGTGGACACACACGGCCCTCAGGGCGGCTTTGGAGGATGGGCTCTGACGTTGCCCCAGTAGGGACCGTGAGCCCTCCCTACGGCTCCTGGCAGGTGACACGACTGGTCACAGAGAGCTCGGTCCACCGTCCTCCTGCACAGCTCTGCTTGGCGGCGTTACACACAGATGATTTCACGTGCATGAACTGTCTCACACTCGGGGCTCACTGAGAGCGGGGCGGGGTGAGCGATGCAGAAGGGCTGTGGGAAGCCTCTCATTTTTCTTGGTGAACGCGCACATGGCGGCTGCAGTGGAACTGAAAGGACAAAGCTTAGGACAACAATGCGAAATAATGCAAAAGTTCCACATAATTAAAATGCCTCTTCCAAGCAATTGGGTGGAATCCAAATGTCCACTCAGCGCTTGAAATCACATGCTTGACATTGGTGTGTAAAGTTGTTTTATTTTTTATTTTTAAAGAGCTGTTTCTAGGTGTGAACTGTGGGGAATTCTGTTGATTGTCTTATATCTGGTTATTATTATTATTTTTTTGGCCGCGTTGGGTCTTCGTTGCTGCGTGCAGGCTTTATCTAGTTGTGGCACATGGGCTCAGTAGTTGTGGCTCGCGGGCCTAGTTGCTCCGCGGCATGTGGGATCTTCCCGGACCAGGGCTC
The DNA here is from genome assembly GCF_003031525.2 of Neophocaena asiaeorientalis asiaeorientalis. Taxonomy (NCBI): domain Eukaryota; kingdom Metazoa; phylum Chordata; class Mammalia; order Artiodactyla; family Phocoenidae; genus Neophocaena; species Neophocaena asiaeorientalis. The sequence continues at coordinate 441,665 of NW_020173678.1, read as the reverse complement.
GAACCCGTGTCCCCTGCATTGGCAGGCGGATGCTTAACCACTGCACCACCAGGGAAGTTCCTGTAAAGTTGTTTTTTTTGTTTTGTTTTGTTTTGTTTTTTCAGTATGCGGGCCTCTCACTGCCGTGGCCTCTCCCGTTGCTCCGGACGCGCAGGCTCAGCGGCCATGGCTCACGGGCCCAGCCACTCCGCGGCACGCAGGACCCTCCCGGACCGGGGCGCGAACCCGTGTCCCCTGCATCGGCAGGCGGACTCTCAACCACTGCGCCACCAGGGAAGCCCTGTAAAGTTGTTTTAAAGCAAGCACCTAGCGTGGTTTAACGCATGCCCTTTGCCATCAGAATTAAACTTCACATTTCTTTACCTGACATTGAAGTCCCTTTTTACTTTGGTTTCAGTGACCTTCCTACCCATTTCCTCTGCTACTCCTTCTTCATGGGATGTGGCCATGCTCTCACCCGAATGCCCAGCTTCAGGGTCTCTGAACCCTATGGTTTATGTTCAAACAGCACTCCATACCCATCTGTTCAATTCCCTTGCATCTTAAATGGCCCAATCTGAGTACTGCTTTCTTTACGAAGCCTTTGACCGACTGTGATTTCTCTCCTCTGAATTTAGGTCTTAGTTTCTTTTAATTCTTTTGGTGCACATAGTATATACTCTCTTATAGTTATGTGTGTTTTTTCTTTTTTAATGCTCATGGAGGATAGTGATTTTCTTCTTATTCATCTTTCTGTCGCCGACCCAGTGCCGTGTTCTTTAACTAGGAAGATGAACGATGCATGTGGTTTGAATAAGGGAATGAATAAATTAATTCATTCATTGGATTTATTTATTTAGGATTTGGACTTGGAACATACGTAGTTTCCTTCTCTCTTGGGAAAGTAATATGTTTTCAGTTCCACTATCACTTTAAAAATTTATGCTTTTAGGGACTTCCCTGGTGGTGCCGTGTTAGGACTCCATGCTCCCAATGCAGGGGGCTCGGGTTCGACCCCTGGTCAGGGAACTAGATCCTGCATGCATGCCGCAACTAAGAGTTCACATGCCACAGCTAAGGAACCCGAGAGCCACAACTAAGGAGCCCACCTGCCACAACTAGGACCCTGGGCAACCAAAAAAATAAGTAAATAAAATAAATATTTTTTTAAAATAAATATTTATTTATTTTAAAGTCTTTACTGGATTTGTTACAATATTTCTTCTGTTTTTTTATGTTTGGTTTTTTGGCCACAAGGCAGGTGGGATCTTAGCTCCCCGACAAGGGATTGAACCCGCACCCCCTGCATTGGAAGGCAAAGTCTTAACCACTGGACCACCAGGGAAGTCCCCCCCAAAATTGATGTTTTTATTTATTTTTTATTTTATTTTTTATTATTATTATTTTTTGGTACGCGGGCCTCTTACTATTGTGGCCTCTCCCGTTGCGGAGCACAGGCTCTGGACGCGCAGGCTCAGTGGCCATGGCTCACGGGCCTAGCCGCTCCGCAGCATGTGGGATCTTCCCGGACCGGGGCATGAACTCGTGTCCCCTGCATCGGCAGGCAGACTCTCAACCACTGCGCCACCAGGGAAGACCCTATGTTTTTAAATGTATATGAAATTGTATATTGAAAATCACATATTTACTTTGTTAAATAAAATAAAGGACTGAGAAATGACATGGTACGATGAAAAGCGTTTCTAATTTTAAGTTGGCCGTTCAGTGACTGCCATCAAGCTACGCTAACTGAAAAAAGAATCTCTGGATAGGTTAGCAAATCTTTCATTTCTTTCTTTTTTTTAAGAAAAAAATATTGTTACCAGTAGGCTATTTTTGGAGTTTCTAGAATGTCCGGGCACTTCTGATACTGTCGGAACCGTAGCAGCAGCTTCAGAGAGCCTGCGGTCTGCCTCGAACTCTTCCAGAGAAGGTCAGAGAGAGCCGGGGAGGTGGCAGGACCCGGGTACCACCGGAAACTTGAGGCCTGGGGGCCTGGTGGGCAGGTGCCCGCCGCTCGGGGCAGGGGACACAGGCCGTGGCAAGCGAGGGCGAAGGGTAAGTTCACGGCCAGGCTCTTCTTCCTCGCTGTCATCAGTGGTACCCGAATCCGGGCCCAGGGCATCGGCCTTGCTCCGAGAGATGTGCCCCTAACACGGCAGAAACGTTTGCTTCTAATCTTGAACCTGGAGAGTCTTCCTCCCTCACCCGCCTTCTGCTCTGTATCTGAAACCATCTGGCGTGGAGGTGGGGATCCCCGACCTCCTGTCCTGGGCACCCCCGTGGCCCCAGTCCACAGCGTAGTCTGCACCCGTCTCTGTAGGTGACCCACCTGGAGGTGCTGAAAGAGCGTCAGGTGAGAAGGTCCTCAGTTTCCCTTTCTTTTACTTCCACAGCCGAGTCTGTCTTCATCCGTCTCTGTTTCCCCCCATTGCTGAGGACGCAGCGGCCCTGGACTCTCCCAGACACACGGCTCCGTCCTGCGGCGTGGGAGTCGGCTTTTCACGGCGCTCACAAGCAACCTACTCTCTGTAGGTGACCCACCTGGAGGTGCTGAAAGAGCGTCAGGTGAGAAGGTCCTCAGTTTCCCTTTCTTTTACTTCCACAGCCGAGTCTGTCTTCATCCGTCTCTGTTTCCCCCCATTGCTGAGGACGCAGCGGCCCTGGACTCTCCCAGACACACGGCTCCGTCCTGCGGCGTGGGAGTCGGCTTTTCACGGCGCTCACAAGCAACCTACGGCCCTAGCGCTCACACCGCAGCCT